>NW_021158249.1:0-1360 GCF_002837175.3 Physeter macrocephalus | reverse complement strand
CCTGCATCGGCAGGCAGACTCTCAACCACTGCGCCACCAGGGAAGCCCCGTTGAGTGGAAATGAATGGAGGATCTGGGCTTGGGAAATGCAGCAATACTCTGATGGTTAGAGAATTATTCCACATATACTATAGAAACTTGATTATGTAGACACATCTTCGTAGATGGAGACACAATAGTCAAATGGTATAATAGTGTTTACATTTTGACTTAAATTCTACAGAAATGTAGCAGTCACACTAAAGATAAATGGTATTTTACCTAATCTAAGTATTCCCAAAAATGTGTTGGTACCTTTTGTAAAAAGTCATCATTTTTTAAAGTTCTGGATAAGTTCAATATTTTCTGAAAATATTGGCTCTTTCCAAGTCGAATAATTATATACTAACTTATTTTGTAAGTATGAATTATTTTTATGTCTGGCTCAGACTGTCTTTTTTCTGTGATTTATTATGGAATCAAATTTTAGGGGAAGGCTTCCTTCTGGGGAATTATTATAAAATACATGTGACAAAGTGTTAATAAAGTGCTTTTATAAGTCAGTAAGAGTAGGTATTACTAGTGCTACCATTTACTGATGTGAAGAAATCTTGGATATAATTAGGTTTGGGAGGAAAACTAAGAATTTTTTTTCAGGGAGTTCTCAATTTGAGCTGCCTGTACAACATACAAGATATGTTATGTATATAATTATATATCATATTTACATAAATAAAAGGGCATTCAAAAGGTTGTTTGTTTTTTTTTTTTGCTTATTAAGATTTTACCTTTAATATGCCATGAAAATCTTAACTTTATATTTTTCAAAATATGTTCCCAGGTGCATCTCTCAGGCCTCCAAAGATTGCTCCCATCTTCTTAATGCAATAAAAAGATGCTGGATACATAACAGATTACTGTGCAGTTACTTAAAGCTGTACTTCTAAGTAACTTATAACGACATGGGAAATACATGTGATATAATTTAAGTGAAAAGCAAGATATATTTTACATAAAGTATGATCACAACTAAGTATAAAAAAGTTGTATAGAAATAAATATTTGGAAAAAAATATACCAGAATGCTAATTAAAAAAATATGCTGGATATAGCTCTATCCTCCTCCTCTTTTTCAAAGTTAATATAATGTCAATGACTTTATTTGTCACACATCTTTATCTAACAAAGGAAAAAAGTTTATAAATGTTAGAAACCTGGGACTTCCCTGGTGGTCCAGCGGTTAAGAATCCACCTTCCAGTGCAGGGGGCGTGGGTTCAATCCCTGGTGGGGGAAATAAGATCCCACATGCCACGGGGCAACTAAGCCCTGACGCCGCAACTAAGCCCTGGGCCCACACGCTCTGGAGCTCATGCACTACAA
>NW_021158248.1:0-1360 GCF_002837175.3 Physeter macrocephalus | reverse complement strand
ATCGGCAGGCGGACTCTCAACCACTGAGCCACCAGGGAAGCCCAATATTAAGGATGTTTTGATCTTGTTCAGCTAATTTTAAGATCAGAGAGACCTGGGAGATAGAGGAACAACGTTGTAATAATTTAATTATGTGTCTGGCTTGAGAACAAGCTCTTTGTACTCAGTCCGTCACTTTGTGTCACAGGGGTCCTGGTATAAGTGTGTTTGGTAGGAAGGATCTGCAATTCACTCTTGTGTGTTATCATTCCAAAGAGCCTCTTCCCTCAGTCAGCTTAGATACAGTTATTTTATTTTTGTTTTAGAAGTGACTGGGCTGTGTGGGGCAAAGTCACTGGTCGTAAAGAAAAATAGGGAAGGATAACTGATTCTTCCTTTGACACACAGGAAGTGGATTCTTCAGAATAGTTCCTTAGTTTGCTTCCTCCTCTAGGTATTCACACTGGTATCTAGGGAAAGCTTTGATGTGTGCACTCATTCATTCAACAAATAGTTAATATCACCTACTGTATGCCAGCGACTCTTGGATGATGGGAAGAACTTTGGACTTTTGCATGCAGGCAGTTTTGGGCTTGATTAATTGCATTCTTGCTTCCACTTACTTGTCTTCTTTTCTGCTTGTCCAGGGCCCCTGGTCTTAGGCAACAGGCCAGGGTTACCAGTTCATTGGAGGTGCTCAGTAAATAACAGTTGAAAGAATGAATGAAAGATGGAAAATAATTGCAAGGGAGAGGCTGAATTCCCATCCTTGGCCCAGCCTCGGGTCCCAACTTCCCAATTTTGAAGCCTTAGGGAGGGATCTGACATTATTCATAATCTCCACTTCCACCTCATCAATACCATACCAAAAAAATTGGCTTCAGTTTATTTTCAGTGGTTGACTCCAAGGACTGCTCTGACCATTTAGGAATGACTGGGTTATTTGCTAGTGGACCTTTTCCACGTATGGTTTATAACATGTATTTATCCATTTTAAAGGCTGAGCAAATCACCAGGGCCAGCCAGGATGCTGCACTCACAAACATCAGCTTTCCAGAAAATGAGTCTGCATTGGATGTTAGAACCGTTATAATAATAGCCAACAACTACACACCTGTGTTTGGGTGCCTCGGTGACAGCCACATGGAACATTATCAAGCTCTGGGTATTTGAATAGGGGCTGGGGACAGTGCTGTATAGCTCCGTGAGTCATCGTTATGCGGCTCAAAGCCTTGGGCTGTGGATGACATCGGCTTGGGCATGAGTGACTCCTTGAAAAGAACGAAAGAGGGAATTCACTGGTGGTCCAGTGGTTAGGACTCCGCGCTCTCACTGCCGAGGGCCTGGGTTCGATCCCTGGTCAGGGAACTAAGATCCCACA
>NW_021158247.1:0-1361 GCF_002837175.3 Physeter macrocephalus | reverse complement strand
CTGTAGGTTGTCTTTTCATTTTGTCTATGGTTTCCTTTGCTGTGCAAAAGTTTTGAGGTTTAATTAGGTCCCATTTGGTTTTTGTTTGTTTGTTTACGTTGTTTTAGGAGATGGATCCAAAAAATAATGTTGCAATTTAAGTCAAAGAGGGATCTGCCTATGTTTTCCACTAGGAGTTTATAGTATCAGGTCTTACATTTAGGTCTTTAAAACATTTTTATTCTATTTTATTTTTATGTATGGTGTTAGAGAATGTTCTAATTTCATTCCTGTACACGTAGCTGTTCAGTTTTCCCAGCACAAGTACAAGACACTTTAAAGGGTAAGAGGGAGGATATGAATATTGTTTGAAGGAATCAGGAAACTTTTCACTGACAGAGGGCATTTACTTTCAGAAATTTTGTAGAACAGTCAGAGCTTTCAGAGCAAGCTTTACATCCAGAAACAGGTAATGTGACGCTGGTAGCCACAAGGTGGCAATATTGCAGAAGAGAGTCACCAGCAGAGGAAAATGCTAGAATAAGCCAGTTTCTTTCAGCCCAGAGAATGTTTATAAGATCTCTCTCTCCTCTCCCTAGAGCTTTAAGTCATGACTTTTTCCTTTTCTTTCCTTTGTTGTTGGAAATTGACATTTCTGCTTCAGGCTGCTCAGGAAGCTGTTTGGCACTCCAGCCACTCTGTCATAATCAGACAGAAGAGAGAAATGTGCTCAATATGTTTCCAGTTCACCAGATAAAGAACGTCTAATTCCAATTCCACTGACTTCCTGTTAACTTTGATATGCCCCACCACGTGTAGAGGGAAAAAAGGATAGGGGAGAAGCAAAACTAACATTTTTTGAGGGGGTAGGCACTATATCAAGAATTTTATATAAAATCATTTCATGTAATTACCCCAACAAATCCATCATCCAGCTTCAGTGATTATTAACAAATGCATGGCTGATCTTGTGTCATCTGTACCCTCACTCCCTACACCCCACCACCACTGAAATATTTTGAGGCAAATTTCAGACATTATATCATTTCATTTGTAAATGCTTCTCTAAGAGAGAAGAGATAAGAACTTAAAACAAACAGAAAAACATAACCACAGTACCATTTTCACATCGTAAAAACATAACAACACTCCTTAAATCATTAAATATTCCATTACTATGTAGATTTCTCTGGTTTTCTTATAAAAATAATTTATAATTGGTAGATTCAAATTAAGATTTGAGCAAAGTCCATACATTGCATTTACTTGGTATGTGATGAAGAAGTTTTCATCCCCATTTTACAAACAAAATCAGAGAGGATAATCTGTTCCGTATTTTTTTTTTTTTTGTGGTATGCGGGCCTCCCTCTGCTGTGGCCTCT
>NW_021158246.1:0-1361 GCF_002837175.3 Physeter macrocephalus | reverse complement strand
ATATATATTTATTGCGCCCCTGAAATTTATGTTCCAGGATCCGCTGGTCACAAGTGAATTTCTTTGGGGAAAACGTGAGACTTTTGGATGCAATCCTTCCAATGGCCACTAGGAGGCAACCCGACAGGGTGGTGATTTACAGCGCCCCCAACCTAAAAAGAAAGCCACCTTCTGCTATTTTGTTGTTGTTTCTCCCATTTCTACAAATGTTATTGTCTTTCTTCTCCTCCTTGTGCTTCTCCTCCCTCCTCCCTCCCTCCTGCCACTCTGAGTTCCGTGTCCTGTGTCCAAATGTCCCCGCTGTCCCTCTGTGTGTCATCCTCTCCGTGGCCTCCTGACCCAGCAGTGGGCTGTTGGCACACTGATAACAAGAGCCACCACTTTCCCCGGGTGCCTTCCCCACATGCCAGGCACGTGAGGGGCGCTGCTTGGGTACCACTCGGGATCCAGGAGCCACATCAAGTATTTACCTCGAGGGCACTTCAGGCAGGAAACTGGCTGCTGGGGGGCGGCAGGGGCCAGGTCACTGCGTGGAGTGGGGCAGGGGCAGGCGTAGGAGCCGGGAGGAGACACAGGCTCTGACGGGGACGCTGCTGGGTCTGGGAGGAGGGGCTTCCTTTATTTCGCCGTGGCAGGTCCAGCAGCCTCACCCTACACCTCCATCAAATCCGTTCTTTCACCAAAACCCGTGGAAGGAATGTGCATAGCAAGCGAACCACATGACCTGTGGACGCCCTGCTGCCCTGGCTGGCCTTTGCTCAGAGGCGGGAAACAAATACATTTTTATCTAAGTCACTAACCCGTGGTTTTCTGTCTGCATCTTTGCAGGTTTTCTGAGGAACAACCTACAGAGGCCACCGGAGTCCCAGGGAAGTGGCCCAGTGCAGGGAGGAGACGGCGGGGGCCCCTTTCTCTGCTCATGGGGTCACATGGGCCCTGGACCCCAGGAACCGCAGCTGCCTCCGAGGCCACCGGCACTCAGAGGTGGGATCTCTGGGCCTCTCCTGCCTGGGACTCTGGCTGGGACAGGGGGAACCATCCTGGGCTGACTGGATCTTCAGGACATCCAGGACGTTGAGCTGTCCTGGGCGTCAGGGACCCATTACGGAGGCCCAGCCAGGTCCGTCGGTCTGGACAGCGGCCACAAGCATGGCCCTCCGGTGGGCAAGGCCACAGGCACCCAGGACTCCACCCTGGGCTCAGCTCACAGGCTCTGACTCAGAGCCAGACCTTCTCACTTTCCCAGACTCCTTGAGTCACGTCGCACTGGAACCACTGGCTCAGCATTCCACCGTAAGTCAACAAATGTGCACTGAGATGCCACACACCGTGAACCAGAGGGCACAGGCCCTCACGCACGG
>NW_021158245.1:0-1361 GCF_002837175.3 Physeter macrocephalus | reverse complement strand
TAGATAAATAAATATGGTGATAAAAAAAAAGATGAGAAATCTGAGGCTCAGAGAATTTAAGTGACTTGCCCAAGATCACACAGCCAGGAAGTGCTGGATGTAGAATTTGAGTCCAAATGTCAGACTCTGAGGTATGGACTCTTTGAGGTGTGCCTTGTTCTCTGTCCTTGTGATCCTCACAGAGGTCTACTCCATCCCTCACCCTGCTTTCTTCCAAGCAGAGAGGGTGCCAAGTGATTTGAAGGCCAACTCGGCACTTGCTTGGGCAGGCCCTATTGCAAACCAAAAACTTGTCCTCTTCCGCCTTCTCCTTCATCTAGCAGCAGACCCTGAAACTGTTTAGTCGTACCTTCCGCCTGCCCCCAGCTCCAGCGTTATGAGTAAAGATGTTGTGGCCAGGTGGACCTCTGGCCCCTCCCTCTCCCAATATCCAAGCTGCCTTAACCCATTGTTTTAGGTCCCTTCAAAGGCAACAGGATAGGACACATGCTTATCTTGGGGCTTCACATTGTGAACCTCAGGTAACCGTGGGTCCAAATTTGTCCACTACCACTCATAAGGTATGCAACTTGGGGCAAGTAACTTGGCCTTTCTAAGCCCACTTGCAAAGGAATTGTTTTAAGCTTAAAGTTCTTCTGGGAGGGGAACCCTCATACCCAATGGCCTACAGCCCCGGAGTCAGACCCAGGAATTGCAGAACCAACAGTTCCAGAAACTCATTCTTGTCCTTTTTCAGAGGCCAAACTTGGAACGGTGGGCAGCCCCTTCCGGGAGCTCCCTGACCCCTGGGGTTGGATGGAGTGGGGAGATGGCTGGTACAAGACGGGAAGTCACGACCTGTCCTGGAGTTCATAGGGCAGGCCAGTAACTGGCCTGAAATTCACACAGCAAGTCAGTAATAGACGAAAACCTCCTGATTCAGAACAGATGCACAAGGACTTGGGCCTGGAAAAGATGTGGTGTTTATGAGGTCAGATGACTCCTTTGTTCACCAGCAACCCGAATGCAATCGTCTCCCTGGGGCTGACTCCCAGCCTGGAGTCTGAGCCCACACACAGCATCCCAGACTCCATCAGAAGCAAGTAGCAGTATCCCCATTGTATTTATTTCCTATGGCTACTGTAACAAATTGCCACCAGTTCATGGTTTACAACACTAATTTGTTCTTACAAAGAGAGGTGGAAGCCCCAAATCAGTTTCACCTGGCTAAAGTCAAGGTGTTGGCAGGACAGGTTCCATCTGCAGACTCAGGGAGAATCCATTTCCTTGCCTTTTTCAGCTTCTAAATGGCCACCTGTATTCCCGGGCTCATGGTCCCTTCCTCCATCTTTTTTTTTTTTTTTTTTTTTTTTCAGATTTAT
>NW_021158244.1:0-1361 GCF_002837175.3 Physeter macrocephalus | reverse complement strand
AGGACATGTTGAGCCTAGCAATTCCAAAGAGACACACGTTACCCACAGCGCCCTTGGCTTATTTACTTTTTTCTATATCCCCTTTTCCGTGTAGCGAACTGCCTAAACGAAGGATGCTGGAGTTTGCCCAAGAGACCTGTGCATGTTCCGTAAGCCTGCAGTGCTAGACAAGGAACTGAGCTTCTGTTGAATTTGGAACGCACGCTGACACTCTCCTTAAGGAAATGGTGATTTCGCATAAGAGGGGTTTGAAGGAAATATGAGCACAGTGTTTTTCTCAGATGAGCTCACCTAGGGCAGGGGGGGCCGACTTTCTTGGCGAGTTAAGGATTCTAGAACTGTGTTTCCGAAGCTGTTTCAGAGCTTAGAAGAGCTAGCATTCCCAAGGAAAAGTGCAGTGTGTGGCCCCTCGCTTGGCATCCCCAGGGCTTCGCTGAAGGACTTATGAGGCTGGATTGGCTTAAGAGGCCAAGGGCATCGTGGAGGTACAGAGGGTTCTGAAACCGAACGGTGGCTGACACGAGGTTGCAAGGAGAACCGAAAATCCTCCTGCCGGCAAACTAAAGGAGAACCGCGTCTATGGGCTTTGGGGGACCCTGCACGGGTCCGTTAGGCAAGGCAAATCAGGGCGTTACTTCGAGGTTAGCGCTCACGTTGAGGTTCACGTTTGGTATAGAGCAGTGCAGGATGAGCTTCCAGCTAGGAAGAGGAAGCACAAGATTTCTTTCGAGAAACATCATTGTCTTCTCAGAAGCATGCGGGCAGAGACTAAAACCATGCCACAACCATGATTTTCAGGGTGCTTCCAGGCCACCTGAATGGAGCTTTCAAAAAAGGAAACAAGCTTTGTGCGATCCCTCTCCCAATGCCAGGTTGACTCTCAGCCTAAGGACATGTTGAGCCTAGCAATTCCAAAGAGGCACAAGTTACCCACAGGGCCCTTGGCTGATTTACTTTTTTCTATGTCCTCTTTTCCGTGTAGCGAACTGCCTAAACGAAGGATGCTGGAGTTTGCCACAGAGACCTGTGCATATTCCATAAGCCTGCAGTGCTACACCAGGAACTGAGCTTCTGTTGAATTTGGAACGCACGCTGACACTCTCCTTAAGGAAATGGTGATTTCGCATAAGAGGGGTTTGAAGGAAATATGAGCACAGTGTTTTTCTCAGATGAGCTCACCTAGGGCTGGGGGGGCCGACTTTCTTGGCGAGTTAAGGATTCTAGAACAGTGTTTCCGAAGCTGTTTCAGAGCTTAGAAGATCTAGCATTCCCAAGGAAAAGTGCAGTGTGTGGCCCCTCGCTTGGCATCCTCAGGGCTTCGCTGAAGGACTTATGAGGCTGGATTGGGTTAAGAGGCCAAG
>NW_021158243.1:0-1361 GCF_002837175.3 Physeter macrocephalus | reverse complement strand
GGCACTGCAGTGACAGCAAAGTGCAGACCTGCCACCAGGGAGTGCTTTGAGTTTGTGGGAAGTTGTGTGACAAAGTAGAAAAGGAATTCAGAATTCTAGGTCTAAGGGCTGATTCTGTCCCTTAGTAACCATGTGACTTGGGCAGGAATAAATAAGCTTCTCTGTTTTTTTGTCATGCATAGAATAATTATTCCTACCTAATCTGCAGGGCTGAAGTGTATGGGAGCATTTTGTGGACAGGCTTGAAAATGACACTGAGTAAAATCTGTTTGCCTCTCTGGGGCCCAGGTTATCCACCTGTAAAATTCCCTAGATCGTAGGGCTATTGTGAGGTAAACTAGAATATTATAAATGAATGGTTTATTTACAGGATTCACCTCAAAATAATGGAGGTGGTGGGAGGGAGAGGGAGTGGGTAGGGATATACATGAGACTGACCGTGACTTAGTAAGTGTAAAACCCAGCTGGTGGGCCCATTATACCATTCTCTCTACATTACTGTGGATATGAAATCTTCAATAATAAATGCTCTTTTTTTAATGAAGGGTCTTGGAAATACTTAGAAGAGACAGACCACACTCTCCCAAGTTTCATTATCACTGAGTCAGTGTTAGGCGTCCTCCCCCCAACCCGGCTCCCTCGCCCCACCCCCAGGCGTTGTTTTCTCAGGCATTTGGGTCGTTTCCTCACTGCCCACTACCCTCCTCTCCAGACTGATGCCAGTGTAAAGTCATATCAGGGAAAACATCTTTGATGGTATAACACTGGTTTGAAACACAAAACGAAAACCCCAAAGAAATAACCAACAACAAAAGAAAACCAGAAGCAAAGGAGCGCGCACACACCCCTTAAGGGACAGCCTGTCCCGGCGCTCAGGCCCGGTCCAGAGCATCTGTGAAGTTACTTTCCAATGAACAAAAACGGACTCACGCTTCCCTTTTCCTACCATTACATTCGGTGGATGACCAGAGTAAATAACGAATAACAAGGACGCCCCAGAAGGCTGCACGCCGAGAGCCAGGGGTGAGGGCGGGCGGCCGAGGGAGCCTAGGGGAAGGGGACCGGCCGAGAGTGCAACCGCGCTGTCTCAGGAGAAGGACCCCTGTCCCGGGGCCGCGACGGGCCTAGCGAGGGACCCGAGCATCACGAGAAGGCGTTAAAATCAGACCGCGGGCGCTTGGTTATAATTACCTCGGACTTGGAAAGGCTCCACGCGCGCTGGGAGGGGCTTCAGATCCACGAGAGGCTGGACCCGCAGAGGAACCGCCAGCCTTAGCAAATCAACAACCACACAGTTTCCCTTTTAAAAAGTGCCGCCCATCGGCGGTGCCGCCGCTCGGCCGCCCCGACGCGCCCCGAAC
>NW_021158242.1:0-1361 GCF_002837175.3 Physeter macrocephalus | reverse complement strand
GGGATCAAACCCGGGCCCCCTGCCTTGGGAGCGTGGAGTCTTAACCACTGGACCACCAGGTAAGTCTGACAGACCCTTGTAGAGCAAAACCATTCCATTTATCTCAAATTGTCTATAATATACATACATCCTAGAAACTACAGTTTTGTCCCTCTCTGCATCCAATGAGCATTTTAAACGGTTAAAGCACTTCTTAAACTTACCGGATTACAGATTTACTAGGATATTTGCAGAAAAATAGTTTTGTATCTTGGTTATTCCCAGTGACATGAAAATAAACAGGTTATGCATTCACCTCCTGCCCACCACACTGGCTCAGTAATTGATCTCTGACTCTCTGGTTGGTTTTTAAGAGAACAACACTGCAATTTCCCTCTTCTTTAAATACGCAGCAAGAATTAGTCGGAAACACAAATCAAATTTCCTGCACGCTGACAGGAGAGTTAGGAGACGAGATCAACTGCTAAAAATGTCTCTCTGTCTTATCTTTAGGTTTAATAATTTAGAGCTTGAATTGTTTGCTCAGAAGGCAAACAATGTCTTCTGTTGCATATTTCATGACTGTGTATTACAGAGAGCAGTGGGCCGACCCACTGGTGCCTACTTCACGGATTCCTCGGGGAGAGAAGCTTTATTAGGGAAGAGGAGGAAGAGGATAGGGTCAACACTGGCACGCCAGCGCAGACACTCGGAGAAAATCAAAGCATCAACGCATCGCAGTGAGTTTAAGAACATCTTAATTAATTTCCACCGGAGACAGGCCACTCTGTGGTGTATGCAGTTCACAGGCTGTTTCTGCAACCTCCTGTCCCTGATGTTCTCTCTACACACTGGCCAGTTAGGACAACACTTCCCTGATAATTCACTGTGCCTCAGTCCTGTGTAACCAACTGGCTTATGGGATGCACACAGCCCTAATCCCCTGTGACATCAGGCTATCTGACGCTGGGAATGGAAAGGCCTCCGCCCAATGATGGAAACAGTAACTACAGCATAGAGTGATTGTCTGTTTCAAAGGGCTGAAGACACTAATACTAACACCAATACCAACACTAATGCTAACCCTAATATCAACACTAATACTAACCCTGACCCCAAACCCAGCACTAACACTAATACTGATACTAACCCCGACCCCAAACCCAACACTAACACGACTACTAATACTAACCCTGGCCCCAAACCCAACACTAATACTAATACTGATACTAACCCTGACCCCAAACCCAACACTAATACTAACCCCGACCCCAAACCCAACAATAATACTGATACTAACCCTGACCCCAAACCCAACACTAACACTAATACTGATACTAACCCTGACCCCAAACCCAACACTAACACTAATACTAATACTA
>NW_021158241.1:0-1361 GCF_002837175.3 Physeter macrocephalus | reverse complement strand
GCCCGCGTACCGCAAAAAAAAAAAAAAAAAAAAAAAAAAAAAAAAAACTAACCTATGGTAGAAAGAAATCAGAGTGCTGCTTGCCTCTTGGGTGGAGGTGGGCATTGACTGGGAAGTGGCGTATGAGGTGATGATAAATGTTCTACATACTGATAGGGGTTTGAGTCACACAGGTGTGTGCAGTTGTCAAAGCTCCCTGAAAAGTACAGCTTAAGTTGTGTGCATTTCACTGTATGTGAATTTTCCCTTCGAAGAGAAACATAAACAGAGTTTAACTTAACAGGAAATGACATACATATATATTTGAGAGTTTAGGATGAAGTGTACAGATGTCTGTGACTTGCCATGAAACGCATCAATAACAAGACGGGTGGATGGATGGACGGATGGATGGATGGGTGGAAGGTCAACAGACGTGATAAAGCAAGTATGGTGAATTGTGAACGGTGGAATCTAGGTGGCAGGTAAATGGGTGTTTGCGGTGAATTTCTTTTAACTCCGCGGTATGTTTGAGAATGTTCATAAGGAAAGCGTTAGGGGGACAGTAGGACATGTGTCGGTTGCAGTGGCTGAGCTCTCCCCCACCTTTAGTGCCACCACCTTAGCCAAAGTTGCTAGTCAGTCTTTCCTAAACGTTCATTCATTCATTCATTCATTCAACAAACCCTAATTGAGCACCTATGATGTACCGAGCACTGTCCTAGGCTCCCAGACCACAGCACTGAACAAGTCAGAGAAAGCCTCTTTGGTGTAGCTTTTTTTTCCCCTAGAGCAAGAGAAAGACAACAAGCGTGTACAAATATGTACTATTTCAGTGAGGACATTAAATGCTCTGAAGGTGAATCAAGCAGCGTAAGAGGACAGAGAGTAATTGAGAGGGGGGTTTATTTTCCATCAGCTGTACAAGAGAGGTAACTCAGATCGAAGATCAAAGACCAGAAACAGCGAGGGAGTCACGGAGAGGATAGAGGAGGCTCCAGAAGGCGTGGCTGACGCCGACACAGACGCACTGGGCTGTTGTAAACACTTTTAACTTTCAGAAGACATGAAATACTCTAAAACGATCACTCTAACAGCTGTAGTTACCCAGAACAAACATGTGAGCAGAGTTTGCATAATCATCATCTTCACTAAAGGTTCACATTTTATAGGTGACAATAAAGAACCTGCAGAGGTTCAAGCAGATAAACGATCCGGGAGTTAAGTCACTGGAGATGAATACACTTGGCTTAACAGGGGACTTTGTCCCACTGGGCAGAATTAGTGTTGTGTTGTTGCTGCTGTTTTTCTTCAAACCTTTATAACTGATTGGAATTTTTTTTTTTTTTTTGCGGTACGCGGGCCTCTCACTGCTGTGGCCT
>NW_021158240.1:0-1361 GCF_002837175.3 Physeter macrocephalus | reverse complement strand
ACGCGCAACCACTGCGCCACCAGGGAGGCCCCTGGACTGTCTCTTGAGATGCATCGCATGGCAATTCTGCTGCCTGTTTTCAAATATATTTAATAGCCCTCGTTGCATATCTTTTTTTTTCTTCTTTCCTTTTTATTGTATCCGTGTGAAATGATGGATGCTAAATAAACCTACTACTGTGGTTAATCATTTCACAATATGTGTAAGTCAGTCTGTCACCTCATTGCATTTCTACTCATGTTGCCCATAAGGAAATTTCAATCCTGAGATATGACAGAGGCACAACAGCCATAAGGACTAAATACTGGCGAAACAAAGAGTAAATATTCTACCTGCTGTGCTGGCCTTCATATTTGACAAAAGCAAGACAAAAACAAAAGCAGACAAAAACAAAAAACTGACTGTTTCCTTAGGATCCAAAAAAATGCTAATCGCTAGTCTGGAAGGTTTTCCAATATTTCTTTTCACTTCTTTCTCCATTTCCCTTTCTCAAGGAAAATAAGAAATATAAATGCCCGAGTTCCATAAAAAGAAAGTTTTTTCCTTTCCTTTTTTTAGCCACATATTGATGTGAGAGCAGGTAAGCAAGGTTTTGTGACAAAATTGTGGTTCTTCGGTTTTATATCATCGAGAACTCTAGGTAATTTAGATCCATACTCAGATTTGCCTGTATCTACGAGTTTAACAAATTGTACAGGTAGGGTCATGATTTCCTGTTATGGCTTTGCATGATTGAGCCATAGCATGCGATTGCTTAGCTGAAAACACTACGTTGCATTTTCAGGCATATCTTTCAACACATGTGGTGCGTTCGTGGCTTGTGGGCTCCTGAAACTACATGCTTTGAGCCAGAGGTACGCACACAAATCCTTATCACAGAGGTGAAACTTGCCCCAGGCCCAACAGCTCTTCTAATACCATGGCAACACCTGGATGGACAAGAAAATGAAGTTAAAATTTGAATTCAGAGCAAATTCCATAGGAGTTGAAACTGGGGCTAATGTTATAGAAATAGGAGATGGAATAAATTACCTAATGGTATATTCACTGTGCAGCTTCATTCTCCAAATTTTGATGACTCATGTAAAAGAAACATCTGTAAACTTAAAGATGGGATGAGCAAAAGTAGAGAAAGATGGAGATCTTTTGCAAACAAGCCAAACCATGCTTTATACAGCATTCTACATCCATGTTACACAGGAAGTTCATTGTATTGAAGGGCCGGCTATAGACCACAGAGACCCACACATTGTGGCAGATTAATATTTTGATATATTAATCAAGGTTTCCCATGTGCCTTTTCTTTTCCTGCTTATTTTCTTCATGCAGGAAACTTTCCAATGCCTCAAGAAAAGTTAAAA
>NW_021158239.1:0-1361 GCF_002837175.3 Physeter macrocephalus | reverse complement strand
GACTCAAAGATAAAGAGAACTAGTGGTTACCAGTAGGGTGTGGGGGGAGGGGCAAAGTTGGGATAAGGGATTAAGAGGTCCAAACTACTATGTATAAAATAAATAAGCTACAAAGATACAACAAAGGGAATATAGCCAATGTTTTATAATAACTATAAATGGAGTATAACATTTAAAAATTACGAATCACTAAGTTGTACACCTGAAACATAATATTGTTAATCAACTATACCTCAGTTAAAAACTACATTATATGATATCATTGACTACAACTAGTTTCTTTCTTTACATTTCTGTATATCAGAATTCTGTGTCAGGTTTAGAATCACAGACCAATCTGCAGGTTACAAACAGATGTAGAATATTGGGAATATAGAGAAAAAGAAGAAAAAAAAAGAAAATATAAACCTTATACATGAAGAATGCTGTAGTTTAACTATAACATGTAAAATATGTAAATATATATATGCATATAGTGGGGAGATGATATATATTGTACATATTGTATGTGTATATAGTGTGTGTGTATATATATAGTGTAAATATATGTGATAAGTGCAGATAATCAGTTAAACACATAAAATGATTTCTATTAAAAGACTGTTAAAGGTGTTTTATAATCTCCTTTAATTTTGTCATGTCCTTAAGTAATATTTTAAGTATTATGTATAATGACTGCCTAGTAATCCATCTTCTAGCTTAACCATAATTGGATAACAACACTTATTATTATCTATAAATGGTTTTTCCAAAGAGTTACTAAAAAATGCAATACTTCAGTGAACCTAAGAGTAGATAAAATTTATGATCATCCATTTTAAATTTCTTAGGATAAATTCCTACAGGTAGAATTTCTGTGTTAAAAGTTAAGCATGTGTTTAGACTTGATGCTTATTTCTAGCTTGCCCTTCATAAAGTCAAAGTCTTTTAATTTCACATTTTAAATGTGAAAAATAAACCATATTCAGATCCATTTCTCCTTAAACATAATTAATTTTATTTTAAAGAAGATTGCTAATTTTACCCTTTATATAACAATTCACTGCCATTTAAAAAAGAAAGAATAAAAAAAGAGTTACATGTAGTGGAATCCTTGTGCTGGCTTGTATTAGTTTGCGAGAAAAAACTAGGAAAGTTTGAAAGGATTATTAACCTCTTAGTAGCTTGAAAGCAGACATGGTAGGGGTACCTACCTCAAAAATATTGGCAAACGTTACAAATTAAGCTCTACTTTTGTCTGAGAGCCAAATTACCAGCATACCATGATTATGTGTAAGCACTGGCAGGGTAGTTAAGCAGTAAAGGATATGATTTTGGTATCGCTAAACTGTGTTTAAAAAATTAGAAATGGGGCTTCCCTG
>NW_021158238.1:0-1363 GCF_002837175.3 Physeter macrocephalus | reverse complement strand
ATATATATATGTATAACCGAATCACTTTGCTGTACAGCAGAAATTAACAGATTATAAATCAACTATACTTCAATAAAATTTTTTTTAAGTGAACAAAAATTTACCTTGCAACATTTTATTAATTGAAAATTGGTTGGCAACGACCAAAATTATAGTCTTAAAGTTAGCAAGAGTCTCACACTTAGAAGTGTGAGTTAATAACTAACTTCCACTCAGAGAGTCACTTAATTTCTGATTGAACACGTAGTTAATCATACCCATTCTCTGTTTGAATGGTTCTTCGCAAAAGAACTTTCAGAACGCTAAAATGACTCCTGTCCTTGACCCCACTGGTCCAAACTCCAGTGTCTGGAGTGACCCAGAATTACTTTAAACCCTTTTCCACGACAATGGCCTTGAAATATGGCAGATGTCCAGTGTGGCCCATTCCACTCTTCTCCTTCCCATGACAGTGTATCTCCACTTTCTTCAGCTCTTCCTCAAGTGCTCTGATGCTTCATCAGTCTTGTCATCCTTTTCTAGACTCCAGGAGCTTTCAGCTCAGCAACAAAGGGAAACGCTAAACACACAAGTATTACTAAGAGTAATGAGGTTCTCGTAGGGGAAGGAAACAGTGCTGCAGGTATAATGATAGAGAGGGAGGTTGGGGAGAGAGCTAACCCAGCCCAGGCTTTAAGCTCTCTGTTGGTTGAGGAGATGGCCTGCCCATGAGATGAACGGCTTTCCCACGTAATGCTCCATCCCACAATCCCAGTCCCCTTGCTCTGTTCGAGTTTCTCCCCTTAACATTTTACCCTCTAGGATACTGTGTGATTTATTTGCTTATCATTTTACTGCCTCCTTTCAGTAGAATCTAAACTCCACAAGGGCAGGAATTTTTGTCTGTTATATTCCGTTGTGAATCCCTAGCATCTAGAACGTGCTGGACACATAGTAAGCTCAATCAGTACTTACTGAACAATACTTACCCTTAGATATAACTATTCAGAGTTAGCTACCAGTCCATCTAACCATATTAACAACCAATTCATACATTTCCAGATCACCTACTGGGAGATCTTATAAGTCCTTGACAGATGCCTTACAGAAATCCAGATACATTATGTTTAAGACCAGAGGAGGGACTTCCTTGTTGGTCCAGTGGTTAAGCCTTCCACGGCAGGGGCTGGGGGTTTGATCCCTCATCAGGGAGCTAAGATTCTGCATGCCGTGCAGTGCGGCCAAAAAAAAAAAAGACCAGAGGAAATTGGAGACAGAACATCGTCTGATCATCTCGTCTTTGGGAACTCATGCTGGACCCTAGTAATCATTGCTTTCTTTTCTAAGGACTAAACTATTCTCTATATAACTCTAAAATAAAATC
>NW_021158237.1:0-1364 GCF_002837175.3 Physeter macrocephalus | reverse complement strand
ATGAAGCAATTTCTGGAGAGGTTTAAGAAACTTGGATGTCATCAAGCCCAGTCCCTGACTTTAGAGACAAAAGCACTGAATCTCAGAGCAAACCAGTGGCAGAGCTAGGGACTGATCAAGGCTCAGGGAACCCAGAACCTGCTATGTTTGGTTGTGTTGTGTCAGAGCTGAAGGAGGAAACAGAACACACCTGCTGCAGGCTGTGGGGACAGGTGACTTCCCCTGGACCACTTGCTGCCTACCCCTGCCCCTCCAGCTGGGTCCCAGGCAGAGTCAAAGCTTCCATGGGGACAGTCCTCACCTGCTTCCCAATCCAGACAATCGTATTAAGGGGCCATGGCGTTTTGGTTTTACTTGTAGACATGCTTTTGCTTTTTCTGAAGCTTTGGCCCTGCCCTTAGCAGCACTGGGCCTTACCTCAGTGAGCTGTAACATGGGGAGAATTGTCTTAAGTTCCTTTACTATGCTCCAAGGCAGCACCTCTGAGAAATTATTTAAGGTCTTCAGAGAGAGGGGAGAGGGAAGAGACTTCTCCAACAAGGGGGCACAATCTTCACGAAAGTCGGGGGCCCAGAGCGTTCAAGTGCAACTGTTGTTGGCCTGCAGTGCTGACGAGTTATGGTGCATGGGAGTCAACCTGACAAGCATTTACCGCGTTAGACATTTGTCTTGAATTATTTGCACAATAACTCTTAAGAGGTGGAGTCTATTTTTATCTCAGTTTTACAGAGAGGAAACTGGAAGTTCGAGAGAAAGTTGAAATAACTTGGTCACTCAGCTAAGAAAAGGCTGTGATTCAAGCCCAGGCAGCCTGACTCCAAGCTCACGTTCTCAGCTACGTTGCGTCCCTAGACCACGGCTCGAGGTGGTATTGCAAGATGGATGGTGAGTTCCCCTCGCCCCCCTGGACCCTCCATAGAAAGGGATGTTGTGTCCTGGAGGCTGAGGAAGGGCGATGATCTGTGAGGTAGAAGTAAAGGGATCAAGCTGAAAAAGTCTGGCAACTGCTGGGTTAGAGGAGCACCAAGGGTGGGAGAAAAATGGCTCATTTCTCTCCCTCTCAAGCTGCCTTGCTGCTCTTCTTCACCTGGCTAGGTGTTCCCTCCAGGCTCAGCCTCCCTAGCCTGCAGGGGGCTTGTCCAAGGCCCGTCACACCCCAGGCATCACCTTCATGAGGGAAGTGCTATATGCTACACTCATGGGACCACAGTCCTCTGGGGACTTCAGTTGGTATGGAGATGACAAGGACAGAAGAAAGGAAAGCCCCACTGGTTTGCTCTGAGATTCAGTGCTTTTGTCTCTAAAGTCAGGGATTGGGCTTGATGACATCCAAGTTTCTTAAACCTCTCCAGAAATTGCTTCAT
>NW_021158236.1:0-1365 GCF_002837175.3 Physeter macrocephalus | reverse complement strand
TTCTACTGAGAACGAAAGAAGGTCATGCACTATGTAGTATCGTGAAATACTGTGTTTGTACTTTAGGCATTTTGTGTAAATACTTTGCACTTCTTTCGCATTTCTAAAATAGAGCCCTCTCTCTGCCATCATAATACACTAATAGGGTGATCATTCATTACCCCGCGAGCGACAGCCTCATTCTTTGCTACCTTTTGCAACAACTCAGTGAAAAAAGTTGTCTGAACTCTGCCTCAATGCTGTCTCTTGCCAAGGATATCAGTGACCTCATTTTGCTAAATCCTATGATAATTCTCAATCTGCAATTTCGTTGACCTGTCAACATCCTTCGACTAATACATTTCCTTCCTCTGGTTGGAAAAATACCACATGCTCCTGAATTTTTCCTTCTAGTCTCCTTTTCTGGGCCGTCTTACTGTCTCTGATTTTTGATCATCAGAGCGCTTGAGATTCTCTTCTTCGAATCTTTACCTACACTCACTCCCTTAGTGATCTAATCCAGTCTGTTGCCTTTAAGTGCCATCTAGATGACACACGTCCAACTGTTATCTCTACATCAGATCTTCTCCCAAAATTCATACTCATGTTTCCAATGACTTGTCATCTCTGATTTTATGTTTATTGGACACTTCAAGCTCAACATGCCCAAAGCTGTATTCCAGATCTCTCCCCAAACCTATCCTCCACAGCCGTTCCCACCTTGCTTCATGGCAACTGGAGCTTCCCGTTGGCCGTGTAAAAATCCTTGAACTAATCTTCTTCTTCCCTCTTTCATACATTTCGCATCTAAGCTGTCCAAAAATTAATTTCTTTCTACCTTCATAACCCAAAATCCCATCAGTTTCCACCTTCTCCACCATCTCCACGATAGTCCAAGCTCTGTCATTCTCTCCCTGGATTATACAAGAGCATTTTATCTGGTCTCGCAGCTTCCAGTTCATTCTAGTGGCCAAAGCAGTCCTATAAGATATAAGTTACGTCATATCATTCTTTTGCTAAAATCCCTGCAATGACTCCCCGTTTCTCACAGAACAAAAACCAAAGGGCTCTTGGTGGTCCGCAAAGCCTTACCGGATTTGCCCCTCCTCTCATTAACTCCTTGACCTTATCTCTTGTAATTCTCCCCAACACAGCTGCCTTCTTAGCTACACAGGCCCCTTCCTGTTCCTTGAACCTGCCAGGTGTGTTCTTGATTTGCAGAACTGGCTGTTCCTTCTTATCTGGAATGCTCTTCCAACAGATGTCCTTGTAATGAATGTTTACACTTCTAACAAGTGATTCTGACCATCTATTTACATTTGAATCTTGAATATACCATCATCCTCCATTTATTTTAGTAACTTTTTTTTTTTTTTTTTTTTTTTT
>NW_021158235.1:0-1365 GCF_002837175.3 Physeter macrocephalus | reverse complement strand
TGTTTCCATACAAATTGTGAAATTTTTTGTTCTAGTTCTGTGAAAACTAGCAGGTGGATTCTTAACCACTGCACCACCAGGGAAGCCCCGGAAGCCCACTTTTGATAGACTGGTTAGGGCAGATGCTCTGAGGAGGCAACAGTGAAGCTAAGACCAAGGTTGAGAAGAAGCCAGTCATGGAAAAGCTAGGAGAAAGTATTCCAGGCAGAGGCAACAGCATGTGCCAAGGTCCTGAGGTAGGCAACTTCTAGAAACCAGGGACAGAGGAGGAGTCAGTGTGGCTGAAGCAGAGGGAGTCTTCAGAGAAAGGGAGATGAGGTGAGAGTAAAGAGACAGGTGAGAGATACATATCATATAGGATTCTATAGCCACAGAAAGTGGTCTTTTATTCCAGGATAAAAAGGAAGCTATTGAAGAATTTTAAGCAGAGGAGGAATATGGCCTGATTTATATTTTATAACATTCCTTCTGGCTGCTGTATGAAAATGAATTGGGGTCAGGAGGAATGAAAGTAAGGGAAAAGAGAAGAGGCTGGTGCTATGTCCAGATGAGCCACAATGGACCTGGCTAGGACTATTGCAGAGGAGATAGAGAAAAGTGGTCAGATTCTTGATAGAGCTTTGGGGTAAAATTGACAAGACTTGCTGAGAGACTGATTTTGAGATTGAAGAAAGGAGGAGTCAAGGCCTTCTCTTAGGTTTGGGGCTTGGATAGACAGTGGTACCATTTAGGGAGGTAGAATCAGGTGCAGGAGGAATCAAGAGTTCCACCTGGACTGTGAAGCTGAAGGAGCTGTGAGCTTGCTGGGTACAGATGTCGAGTTGGCCATGGGCTATTTGTATCTGGTGCTAAGAGGTTAGGCTGGGTTGGAGATACTAATGTGGGTATCTCCAAACATGACCCTTAAAGGTACAGGATTAGCCCCGAGGCACTCTGACATTTGAAGTCTGGGTGGAGCAGGAGGGACTAAGACCTGTCAAAGGAAAACCAGAATATTGAAATCAACAGAAGAAAGGGTTTCAGAAAAGAAGAAGTGGTCAGCTGGATCAAATGCTGCTGGCAGGCCATGAAGGATGTGGTCAGAGATATGTCCATTGAATTTGGCTGTTTGAGGTCATTGGGAGAACAGTTTCACTGGAGAATCAACCCAGAAACCAGACTGGATTAGACAGAAGAGTAAGAGGTGAGGAAGCGTGTATAGTATTGACAATTCTTTTCAGGATTTCTTTCAACAGGAATAAGGAAATGGGGTGTAGCTGCAGGTGTGTGTGGAGTCAAGTGAGGGTTGTTGTTTTTATTTATTTATTTTAATATACATTTATTGAAGTAATATATATCATATAAAACACATACTCAATATAACTT
>NW_021158234.1:0-1366 GCF_002837175.3 Physeter macrocephalus | reverse complement strand
TCTGACTTGCCATTTTTCAAGTGCTTAGTAGCTTCCTGCACCCAGTTGCTGCCGTACTGGACAGCACAGCTATCAATTCCTTTATCCTTTTTTCTTTCAATGACACCACACTGACTCTCTTTGACATTTTCTGTTTGATATCCCCAAGGGAATATGACCAAGTCTATATATGTAGTAAATTGCCTGTCATTTGGAGAGAAAGTTCATGAAATTAGAAGTAAAGAGTAAAGATTATTTTTGCCCCTCAGAGTTTTATAATAATTTAGAAACTCCTGATTTGGAATCTGTAGCATGAGTGTATTTTGGCAATACCTAAGATAGCGGAAAGCAGTGTGATAGCGATTCACAAGGAAGGGCGTGCAGGCGTGTAAACGTGCGGGTGAGGTTAGACCATACCTAGACAGAGCAGCTTGAGCAGGGTCTGCCTCCGTCCACACATGGGTTGCCATCCGGAAGAACCGCAGCCTTACGCAGAAAACCCCTGAAAGCCGGTGCTTTCGCCACCTGGTGGTCAGGCAGCGCAAGTGCAGTCACCTGTTTACCGATGCTCTCATCAGTTCTCGGTTTTTATTGACAGTTTGAACTTTAAACTCGTTCTCCACTTTCATCTGAGATTGTCTAAAAAGGCCTATCCCTGTTTAAAATTTTTGGCCTTCTTGGGGAGGTGGCACGCCTGGGCACTGATAGTTGAGTTTCTCACAATGATCCTGAAAAATACTTTTGTATTGGTGAACTTGGACAAAAAGTCTTTGGAGGGAGAAATGGAATTTTTGTTTCCAATAGAAAGGAATAATCGTGTCAGCATTAAAGAAAAGTAGGTTAGTGTGCGGGGCTTTCTTCCCCTCTGAAGATAAGACAAATTACAAAACTTTTAAAAAATGGTGCAGTTGTTTCTCTGGGCTGTGCCCCCATCTCCACCCGCATCCACACCCCTACACGCACCCAAGAGGTAGGAGGCTTCTGGTGGAATTCGAAATGTCTTCTTCTTTAAAGCCTCATACCTCCATGAGTGTGGCACTTTGCTTGGTTGCATGATTGCAATTCTAACCCTGCTATAACATAAATGAGGGCACTTTTCCTTTCATAGAAGTGATAACCACATCTGAGATCCAGCCTAGGGCATCTCTGTATTTTCCTAGAGAAGAGGTAAACAAAATGAAATATGCCTTGGACAATATCTGCCCCAGAGTAGGTGGTTTTCAGTAAAATCCCTGTTTGTTGAATGATCTGCTGTAAGAAAGGGGAATCAGGAGAGGAGAAAGTCATTAATTTAAGAATCACTCATGGGAATATAAGTTGTGTACTTTTCCCAGGGAGCTGCTTAACAATATGCTGTAGGTTTCTTGCTGTGTTCTGAGATTTTTTT
>NW_021158233.1:0-1366 GCF_002837175.3 Physeter macrocephalus | reverse complement strand
TCTTGTCAATGCAGAATTGCTTTTTAGAATGACAACTACATAGTGTAACTCATTGTATTTACAACTTTAATTTAATATACATATGGCCAAATTATCCTCCAAAATTTTTGTACCAATTGGTAGTTCCATCAATGATATATAAAAAGTTCACATTCTCACAAATCTAAATGTTACCAGTTTTGAAACTTTTTGCTTATCTGATAGGTTAAAAACAATATTTTATTATAATTTGCAGTTTTCTAATTAAAACTGAGGTTGGGTAACCTTTCATATGTTTGTTGAAAATTGTCAGTTCTTCTTTGTAAATTACTTGTTAACATATTTGCTCCTAATTATTACTATTTATTATTTTTCGAATTATTCTTAAAGTGTTCTTTGTGTATTAGGGTTTGTGACATAATAAATTACATTTTCGGGCTCTGGCACAAAACTCCTAAAACTCTTGTAATTTCCTAACTGATAAGAATGATAGGGACATATTTTGTTATACTATTTGGTTTCTGTCCCCAGTTCCTAAAATAGCTCCAGAACAAAAAGGTAAAAGAGCATCTTTTTTTATTCGTAAAAAGTCCCTTTCAACCCCACCTGAGTTTATTTTAATGAGGTGATTTTTGGAAACACCCTAAGGACAGGGGCTGGTTGCCAGGGTTAGAGGGTTGGAACTTTCAGCCCCATCTCTGGATCTCCAGGGAGGGAGAGGGCCTAGAGGTCAAGTTAAATCATCAATGGCCAATGATTTAATCAATCATGCATAATGAAGCTTCCATAAGAACTCTGGCTGAAGAGGTTCAGAAAGCCCACAGATTGATAAACACATTGAGGTGCTGGGAGGGTGGCATGGTCAGAGAGGACATGGAAACTCTGTGCCCCTTCCCCCTTATCTTCTCTATGCATTCCTTCCATCTGGGCTGTTCTTGAGTTGCATCCTTTTATAATAAATGGTCATCTAATAAGTAAAGTATTTACTTGAGTTTTGTGAGCCATTCTAGTAAATTATCAAACCAAAAAGGGGGTTGGGGAACTCCCAATTTGCAGCTAAGTCAGACCGAAGTTGTAGTTAACCTGGGGACCCACTACTTGCAGCTGGCATCTAAAGTGAGAGCTCTCTTGTGGGACTGACCTCTAAACCCATGGGGTCTGTGATACTTCCAGTTAGTGTCAGAATTGAATTAAATTGTAGGAAACCCAGTTGGTGTCCACAGAGAAGTGAACTACTTTATGTAGAAAAACCCCATGCATCTGGTGTCAGAAGTGTAAGCAGTAGTTGTAGAAGAACAGTGTGTTTTGCCTTTTTAGGGGGCTTTCAAATCTTTATCTGTTTCTTTGTGACATCTTTGTCTGGTTTTGGTATCAGGGTGATGGTGGC
>NW_021158232.1:0-1366 GCF_002837175.3 Physeter macrocephalus | reverse complement strand
TTGGCAATCTGTATATCTTCTTTGGAGAAATGTCTGTTTAGGTCTTCTGGCAGGCGGATTTTTAACCACCGCACCACCAGGGAAGTCCCGGGGGTAATTTTATTGTTATTAATAATCATAACAGCAGTTTAGCCATAATGTGTTAAGTATTTTCCATGTCCAGGGCAATGTATTACGTTACAGGGCATTTTACACATACTATTTCTAATCTTTATAGCCAATCTGTAGGGCACATGTTATTATGAGCCTTTTTCAGGCAAGGAGAAATGGGCTTGGAAAGGCTCAAGATCCTGCCTGAGGTTACAAAACGAGTAGCAGGGCTAGGATTGGACTCCAGTCTGTTTTACTCTAAACTCCAAATGCCCTCCTCTCTAGCAGCCTGGGCCAGCCTCACAGGGTGGACCGATGTGGTTTCTACCAGAAGCCTTCAATGGCTTCTTCTAGAACAGAGAAGTACTTTTTAAAAAAAGAATAAATCTTTTAACACACCATCTCACCTGGACAGCCGCCCAGGAGTTGGAGTATCGTGTGTTTAGCAAATTATGAGTTTTGTGCCAGTGCATACAGAGTAGCCGGGATCCGCCTTGGCATAATGGACTGAGGAGCACAGCGCTCTGCGCGGGGAGCTGACCTAATAGAGGTCACCTTCGAGATCTTAGTAAATTACCACGCTGAGGCTGCTGCTGATAGGCCAGGCACGCCGGCATCCCCTGAAAACAGCGTCCTGGCAGCCCTGGGCACCCGGGAGGCACTCGGTCAATTACTTGGTTTTAGAAGAAAATTTCCCCCATGCCGCGGATGGCTAGGTGTGAGGAGGATTGGAGGGAACAGGGGTGGAGGTGGCGGTGAGGAAGAGAGAGAATGTAATGGCGCTACTTCGCACTCAGCATTTTGCGATAATGCAAATTACCCACTCTGTCTTCAGTGCTGGACATGTGATCAAAAAAATTCAGGGACTTCCCTGGTTTGTCTTCATGTACATCCTTGGGATTCTTGCCGCAAGGGAAGAGTGGCCGTGGTGACGCTGTGCTGGGGAGGTCACCTAGATGGAGGAGGGGCCGGAGCTCTTGGAAGGACCTTAGCCCAACTCTTTGGTCAAGGTGTCCTGGGGCTGCAGCCAGAACCTGGTGGGTGTGGGGGATTTGTTTTGCACTTCTCTTCCCAGGAGAGAATCTTCTATTTATACTTCAGACTCTAGGCGCCGTGATTGAAATACCTAATCAACCCTGGGGTCATGAGACACCCGGTTAAGCTTGCTCGTTGGAATCCAAGTTCATGCAGGGCGGTCTCTGGAAGGCTGGAAGGGTCACCAGAACACTCTGCTTCCTCACGTTGGAGATGCAGGCCCAGCGTGGGGTGGGTGGGG
>NW_021158231.1:0-1366 GCF_002837175.3 Physeter macrocephalus | reverse complement strand
TGTGTGTGTGTGTGTGTTTGTGTGTGTGTGTGTGTTTATTGTAATTCAGAGGGCCAAAATTTAGCCTACTTTATTAATGAAAACAGAAGCCCAGAAGACCCGTGTTTCTCTCTGTACGGAAAGTAGAGTATCACGATATTTCATGCACGCCATTCATGGAGGCATGCCCTACCCTCCAATCTTTGCCTTATTCCAGCATATTACTTTTGGAGGTAGTCAGTGTTCTACCCCAGAGGGCTGTTCTGATCTCACTAACAGGTTAGATGGCTTTTCTCCACATCCCTTTAAGCAGAATAACAGTGCTGAGTCAGACAGAACTAGGGTCTAATCTTTATCTTTCACTAGTGGGGTAACCTGGGGCCTTAGTAGGCCTCAGATTGCTTGGTTGTAAGTCAGGGATAATAGTTACTTACCATATTGGGTTGCTATAAAATATATTAGATAAATCTTACTGTGCCTTCGCACAATGCTTGGCACAGAGAAAGCTTGTGAAAAATTTACTTCTCTTCAATTAAGTGCTCAATAAATACCTGTTAAATGAGTGAATGAATGGCAATCATCGATTTTTCCCAGTTGTACTGAGGTGTAATCGACTACAATTACCTTTGACTTGTCTGATTCCCACTGCTCCGTTTGTGTGTCCAGGGATGAGCGATGGTCTTTTGTCTCAAGTAAGGTAGAGACTAGTACTTGCACATACTAAGTAGCTGGTAAATTGTGAAAACCTCTACCTTTCCCATCTGATGAAAAACTTTCGTAACTACTTCAAATAAACATCATTCACTTAACAAATATTTGTTAAGTACCTGCTCTCAGACAGGCATTGTTCTATAGGCAGGTTATACATCAATGAATATACATCCGTAAATTCATAGCATTTACACTTTAGTGGAATGAGACAGTGATAAGCAGATAGACAGGTAAGTACATGGAATGTTGAGTGATGATAAGAGCTATACAGAAAAATAAAGCAGAGTAAGGGACAAGAGAGGGTTGGGAGCAATTGCTATTTTATGTAGCTTGGTCAGGGATGCCTCCCATGAAGGTGATATTTGAACAAGAGATCTAGAAGAAATGAGGGAGTCAAGCATGCAGATAGATATCTGGATGTAGAGCTTTCCAGGCAAAGGGAATAGCAAGTAAAAGCCCTGAGGAAGGAGCATGTGGTGGGTTTCAGGAAGGAATCAAAGCTTAGTTTAAAGTCATCTTGCCTATGATGGTTACATACATCCAAAGATTTCAATAGATTTAAAATAGTTTTCTTTCACTCATTAACATCAAAAGAGAAAGCAGTTTATCCCTTATTTTGAATCCACCTGGCTACATGTAAAGCGTGTCAAAGTTTATGGGAAAGCTGGTTAAGGAC
>NW_021158230.1:0-1367 GCF_002837175.3 Physeter macrocephalus | reverse complement strand
AGAAATGTCTATTTAGGTCTTCTGCCCATTTTTCGATTGGGTTGTTTTTTGTTGCTGTTGAGTTGTATGAGCTCTTTGTACATTTTGGAAATTAAGCCGTCATCGGTTGCATTGCTTACAAGTATTTTCTCCCATTCTGTAGGTTGTCTGTTCATGGTTTCCTGTGCTGTGCAACACCTTGTACGTTTGATTAGGTCCCATTGGTCTATTTTTGCTTTTATTCCTGTTGCCTTGGGAGACTGACCTAAGAAAACATTGGTATGATTTGTGACAGAGAATGTTTTGCCTCTGTTCTCTTCTGGGAGTTGTATGGTGCCATGTCTTATGTTTAATCCATTTTGAGTTTATCTTTGTGTAGGGTGTGAACGTGTGTTCTAACTTCACCGATTTACATCCATGTCTCCAACTTTCCCAGCACCACTTGCTGAAGAGACTTTTTCCCACTGTGTATTCTTGTGTCCTTTGTCAAATATTAATTGACCGTAGGTGTGTGGGTTTATTTCTGGCCTCTGTTATTTAAAGATACAGTAAAACAGGATAAGAACTGAGGAAGATTGGGGGACTCCACCAACAAGTCCAGAGCTGAGTGAGAGCACAGAACAGCACAGCATGAGGCATCAGTGTTGAGACGCCCACTGTGGTCAGCTGAATAATGTCCCCAAAGATGTCCATGTTCTAATCTCCGAACGTTGTGAATATGTAAAAGGGAGTTGGCAGACGTGGTCCTGTTAAGGAGCTTGAGATGCACAGGTGACCTGGATTTTACAGGTGGTCCAGTGTCATCACAAGATCCCTGTAAAGAGGACGTCAGAGGAGTATTTGATTACAAGATGCTGAGCTGCTCGTTTTGATCATCAAGGAAGGGGCCACAAGCTCAGGATGGCAGATGCCTCCAGAAGAAACCAGCCTGCGGATCCCTTGATTATAGAGCTTTGGGCTTTAAAACGGTAAGACGGCACATTTTTGTTCTTTTAAGCTACCAAGTCCTTGGTACTTTCTTAGAGTAACCACAGGAAACTCTGAATCCAAGGAAGTTAAGCAGGGGGATAGCTGACACTTTCAGGGAAACAACGACTTATGAAGAAGATTTGATGACTAGGACAGATGAGAAGTAACGTAGGGAGAAAGATCTGTTTTTCAACCTATTGATTTTCAGGACTGTTTGAGCATCTCCCTAAGAGACTGCAAACTCCAGGAAAGAAGAACTCAAGCGTCTTGGGCTCACCTCCCAAAAGGGAGCAGAATTTCTACCTGCTGCCCCATCTGGCTCGATCCGTGAGAAAGCAGATGGAGGAGGGTTGCCGTGTCAGCGGTCAGGTGCGATCCCACACCTCTGCAGGGTTCCCCTCTCGTTGCCAACATCCTGG
>NW_021158229.1:0-1367 GCF_002837175.3 Physeter macrocephalus | reverse complement strand
TGCGGGTGGAGTGGTAGGCAGAGTGACATGTGGAGGTATGCATGACAGGAAGGAAAGGAAAATTGACAGCGAATGGGTTCCTCATTCTATGAGACTGCGAGGGAACTGATGTTTGGAAAGTTCAAGTTCAAATTCCAGAGATTGGTGTTTATATGTAGAGATGTAGGTATATGGAGAGACATAGTATTGGTCTAGCCTTCCTTTTTTTTGAAAATCAACTTTATTGAGATATCATTTACGTACAATGTAATGCATCCATTTAAAATGCACAACTCAGTGTGTACACATGTGGAACTACTGCCACAATCAAGATGGAGAATATTTCTATCGTTCTCCACAATTGCTTCTTGCTTCTTTTTTGTCCCTCCCTTCTTCTACTTTGGCCCCAATCAAAACAGAGCTGCTTTTTTGTCACAGCTTTTTTGAATTTTCTAGACTTTTATATAGATGGAATCATACTCTTATGTCTGGCTTCGTACTCGCAACATAATGATGTTAAGAGTTATTCATTTTGTGTGTATTTAGCAGTTTGTTTCTTTTTATTGTTGAATAATATTCCACCATGTGTATGTATCACTTTCTGTTTATCCATAACCTGCCGGTGAACATCCGGATTGGTTTCGACTTTTGATTGTTGTGCATAAAGCTGCTATGGGTGATTTCCAATTTAGGGTTATTGTGTGCAAAACTGTTATAAATACTTGTGTACAAGTCTTTGTATGGACATATGTTTTCATTTCTTTTGTGTATATACTTGGGAGTGGAACGTCTGGGTCATATGTTTCACTTTTTCAGAAATTACCAAAAAGTTTTTTCTGAGTGATTGAGCCATATAACATTCCCAGAAGGGGTGTGTGAGAATTCCAGTCGCTCAGCATCCTCACCTCCTTTTGGTTTTGTCCATCATTTTAATTATAGCTATTCTAATGGGTGCATGGTGGAATCTCACGGTAGTTTTAATTTCCATTTCCCTGGTGACTGGTGTCATTTACATCTTTTCATGAAACTTGTATACTGTCATTAGTGAAGTGTCTGTTCAATTTTTTCACTCATTTTTTAATTGGATTGTTTGTCTTTTTATTATTGCATTGTAAGGGTTCTTTAAATAGTCTGGATACAAGTCCTTTGTTGAATATATGCTTTGCAAACACTTTTTACATTCCCTTGGTTGTCTTTTCATTTTCTTGACAATGTCTTTTAAAGAGCCCAATTTTAAAAAATTTATTTATTTATTTATTTTTGGCTGCATTAGGTCTTCATTGCTGCATGCCAGCTTTCTTTAGTTGCATCAAGCGGGGGCTACTCTTCATTGCGGTGAGCAGGCTTCTCATTGCGGTGGCTTCTCTTGTTGTGGAGCATGGGCTCTA
>NW_021158228.1:0-1367 GCF_002837175.3 Physeter macrocephalus | reverse complement strand
CAGTACATGGCTTTGTGCTGTGCAGTGTCTGTGTGCTCTGTGTGGGGGTCTGTCAACCCCTCCTCCCGGAAAGTGCATTTCCTCAGGGACTGGGTCATGATTCTGCTCCAGGTTCCTCCATTCAATCTGCCCCTGTCTGCGCATGAGCAGAAATTTGTTTGGATTTGTAGCATTTGAGAGCATGAATTTTCAGGGCTTTTGTAGGTTTTCCCTTAATTTTAGAATTTCTATGAATCTCAGTGGGAGTTCTGTAGAACCATTTCTATTTTCAAAGAGCTTTTAAATAAATTATTCCAATATTATTTGAAAGTTCAAATAGAAGAGCTAAAATGAAACAAATGGCCTTTCCTTAGAGCAGTGTAAAGTAGAAATGTTTCTGTTATACATACGTAAAGTCATCAAAAAGAGGCCTAATTACTTTACAGGTTTCAACATGTGGTTCTTAATAGCAAAGAAGTTATTGCACATTTAATTAGAATAAGAGCCAACTAGGTGGACTTAGATGTTGATTTGATTATATATTTAAGTGCATTATTGCATTTTTCGATATGCTTACCAATATAATTGAGTACATAAATTAGTAGATACACTTCCCACGTAAGTATTTGTAATTCAATATAATCCATTAGATTGAGAGCAGTATTTCTTATTTGACAGCAATATAATTTTATGATTGTCGCTTTTTCCTAATATTTTTTCTACCAAGACAAAGTATGTGTGATCAAGACATGTTTTAATACATTTAGATGCCAAAATAAGTGTAATTATATTTTGACTGATATAAAGTTAGGGAGTAAAATATTAATATTCCAATCGCCTAACTGAAAGAATAAAATTGACTTCATTACTATGCCACTGAGCATTAGCTAAGCTATTAGCATTTTTCTAAGGCTATATTATGAATAAACACAACAAGGGGATTCAGAAGCGTCTGATTAAACCACTGATCACATTGTAGTTTATTTTTTTCACAAAGTTTTATATAGGAGAATTCAGTTAAGTCAAATGTTACTTTAAAGGAGAGGATAAACAAGATTTACTATTACCATACAACATCATTATATGTGTAATTTTATGTGTAAAATTAAAGTTTATTTTACATATCTAATATGCTGTATTATTTTTCATGTATAAATGATCCTCTATATACTAGGTAAGTCTGGCTGATGCTTTGATTGAAAATGTGTGAGATCTTAAGCAGATGACTCAGCCAAGTCTTGTTTGGACTCTTAATCCAAGGAAACTGTGAGATAATAAATTGCATTGTTTTAAAATGCTAAATTTGTGTTAACTTGTTACACAGCTATAAATAACTAACACAGATAAGATCAAGGTAAGATGAGGCATGGTGCCACTCTGCTCCCACG
>NW_021158227.1:0-1367 GCF_002837175.3 Physeter macrocephalus | reverse complement strand
CTTGTCCAAACCAGCCTCGGGAGAGACACCATGTGTCCTCGTCCCCCTGCGATCCTCGCATCTCTCCTTCTGGCCTCTGGACCAGGAGCGGGGGAGGCACGTGATTCATTAGCGGCCACAGATCCCAACACACGTTTTAAAAAGTTAAACACGATTCCCAGGTTCTCCTGAGAAGAGCTATTTATGTGATCAGTCCGAGTGCAGTCTAGTGAGCGTCTGTGGCTTTCACAATGTGGGGGGTGGGACCTGGGAGGAGAGGTGTCCTAGAGAGGCAGTCCTCGCTGGGGAGGCGGAGACCCGGGGCGCCGGGAGCGCGTCTCTGGGGCAGGAGAGCCTTTCTGGCGGGGCTGGGAGGAGCCACCGCTGCCTGGCTGGCTCCGCTCCCCGTCCCGGGTGGGATGTGGGGTCCTTGGGGGCGTCACTCAGGGGAGGGCAGCCCCCAAGCGGCAGGACGGAGGAACAGAGGCCGCACCACAGCTGAGCTTGACCCTCCCGTTTGTTCTCCGAGAGGCCCCTGCAGGCAGAGGTCTAAACACCCGCCTGCAGGCGGAGAGAGGGAGGCGCTCAGTGAAGAAAGGAACCCCTTGGAAATGTTGTCTGTGAAACTCAGCCTTTGTTGCAGAAATGCGTCCAGGCCTGAGCTAAACGTGGCCGCCCCTGGCCCCTGGGGGAGGCTGGCCCCGGCCCAGCGCCTGTCCTTCACTGAACACAGTGGGCCGTGCCCAGATCGCGGAATAAGAGGCCACAGGGGAGATGCAGGACATCCGACTGGTCCAGCCACCTCCTTGCATGTGGGGCAGGTGAGGCTCAGGGGACACAGGGACTCCTCCAGGCCCGCGGGTGACGGTGGCGGAGCCGAGGCCCGAGGTCCCAGCTCCAACTCCTCCCTCGGCGCTCTCTCTGCCGCCGGCATCTCTCATCACAGGCCAGCCCTGCGCTGAGCACTTCCTACCTCCGCGAGTTTCCTCCTGACACAGGAGCCCGAGATGATCCCCATTCTACAGACGAGGAAGCGAGGCTCTGAGCGGCCGCGTGACTTGCTAAGATCCGCAGCTGCTCGTGGTAGGGGTGGAACTGCAACCCTGGACTGTGTGACTCCACAGGGCCCCGCCTCCTTCTACACCCTCCTCAGAGGGCGTATCCCACCCCGTGACAATTAGGTTTTCCTCACAGTCAAGAAAGGAGAATGTAAATCGTCAGGAGAATGATTCTCTAATGAGATGCTCAAGGGAATTTCTACAACTTTGAGCATCAACAGAAATGCTAATAGCTAATATTAACATCTGCCCCTCTGTTGTAAGCACTTTGCTGGGATTCACTGTTTAAACTTTAAACAAACTTATGTGATATGAGTTTATGTGACATCA
>NW_021158226.1:0-1368 GCF_002837175.3 Physeter macrocephalus | reverse complement strand
AGTTCACAGTATATTCCTTTTCACTCACTAAAGTGTCTCGGGACAATAAACTATATGGTTACCCTATGAACATATTTGTCTTTGCCAAAGATGTCCATACGTCTCAATTAAAGCTCAGGTGTCTAGAATCTATCAAGGATGAGACCAATTTCTTCATCTGACCCGGAACTTTCAGGATCAAGACCAGGCTGCAGCTTGACTAGAAACAAGCTGTCCAGGCACCTCTGGGTTTTACCCACAAAGGGGATCCTTGGTTGGCCAAGCAGCCCCCTCTCTTACCTTCCCCTTATTAGAACAGGGAAGTAACAGCACAGTCTTGAAATCAGATGGCCTGCAGGGGGCCATGTAACACCTTGTTCCCAGGGCTATGGGCATCTGGGTAGAGATTTTAGCATCAATTTGGGCTGGCTGAGCTGAGAGACTCCTGTGATCTGACATGTGTCACCTCAGCTGTGCCTGGTGTTGTCAGGAAGCTCAATGACCCTTTCTGGTCTTTAAAGTGCTTCTCAGCCCTCAGGAGCCTTTTATCCAGCCCATGTACCCTACAGAAAAGCAGTCCTGGGGCCCTGTCAATCCTTGCTGGTGGGACTGGTCAGTCTCCTCCAGGTCCTTTGCGTGCATTCTTCTGAAACACACGACTTCAGGAACAGACCTCTACATAAGAGTTAAACGCCCCTCATGGGAATAGTGAGGATTCTTCTAATTGTGAGTGTTAAAAACATTCCTCAACTGGCTTAGGCAAAACAAGCAAACAGACAAATAAAAAATCCTTTAAAATCTGGGTTCAGATTCCTGCATGAGATATGGCTAGTTCTAGGATTTCAAATGATGTCTTTGGGATCTGTCTTTCTCCATCTCTTGGCTGTTCTTCCCTGTATTCGTAGACAGTCTCATCACATGCAGCCACAATGATCACAACCAGGTCCAAGCTTCCATAGTTCTTCATGCTTGAGACCTCAGAAAAAGAGACCACTGCTCTCTGTGTGCATTTCAGCCCTTAGATAAATGCTCTAACCAAACAAGAGATAAAAGAGGAGACGGTGAACACTTAAAAAGTGTTTTTATATGCTAGTCACAGTTTAATACTTTATTCACATGTATTAGTTCACTTAATCTCTCCGTGAGCTGTATGAAAGAAAAATTATTAGTAGTATTACTATCTCTATTTTACAGATAAGGAAACTGAGGTACAAACATTAATTTGTTCAAGGTCATATAGCTTGTAATTGGTGAGCTGATTTTTAAAAAATTTTATTGAAGTATAGTTGATTTACAATGTGTTATTTCTTCTGTACAGCAAAGTGACTCAGTTATACATATATATATTCTTTTTCATAGTCTTTTCCATTATGGTTTGTCACAGGATAT
>NW_021158225.1:0-1368 GCF_002837175.3 Physeter macrocephalus | reverse complement strand
GAGAGAGAATGTGATGGGTAATAAGGAGAACTTAGTTATAATTTTGACACACAGTGGATGTTACATTCCTACTTATTTAGGACAAGGTCATGGTCGATGTTTTTCTTCACAGTGCTATGTTGCTAACTTAGTGACCTATGTTTCACAGTAAATATTATCTCTTTCAAAGTTATAATTTGGCTTAGCCAGTCATTCCATATGTTACATTGGCCCAGCTTGCTTTGAATCACTATCAAATTGCATTCCGTTTTGTTAAATGGGTTTCTTTCAGGTCATCAAATACTCTTCCAAAAAACTGAAAAGAAAAAAAAGAATCCCCTCCAGTTGTTCATATAACATTCCCAAATTCTATGTGTTCAGGCTAAATCCATCCTTACTGCAGGCGCCCTATTGTCGAAGTTGGAGAAAAGTGCCTGCCACTTTTTACAAGGACGTTTGTGGGCGGGGGACTCAATTAAGGCTCCCTTTTGCTTATCACATCACTTGATTTATCTGAGGGTAGAGGGAGTGAGGTAGGACATTTGACAGGCAGTGATAGCTCAGCCAGTCAGACTCAAATACCACTGCATGAGGATAAAACCCTTAGCCAAACAGACCTTCTAAATACCACTGAGAAGCAGGAATAAACCATGCAGACAGGAATAAGGCTCCTGTCCAAGCATTACAGAACCTCTGTCACACTTCTGCAAACTCAAAACACACATATGTATATGTATATATCCTTTCCTGTTATTATTGGTAACCAGATAGCTAAGGGTATAAGTTTAGCATCACACAGACTCAAGTGCTGACAACTTATTTTTACAGGGCAGCCTTGAGAAATCCAACAGAGGTAAATGAAAGGAGGGGAAGAAGATCATAAAGGAGGTGAGAGCACATAATTTAATCCTTGCTATCGGCACTCACCGGCTTTTAGAACTCAGTCCCTGCACCGCCCCCGCCCCGGCCCCGGCCCCCCGCCTTCCCATTTTCAGCTATAAGCTTTTCTGATAAATTGAGAAGTAAAAACCACATTGGAAACTGCAATTCTGTGTGTGTGTGTGTGTCGGGCATGGGGGAGAATGTGAATTAAAGGCTGAAATGATGGTCTTGCGGAGCTCTGGGAAGCAGCATTGTTGATTTCTGAGAGGTCACCACTTTCTGATGAGGGAAGCAATCAGGCTGCATTGCTAGTGTCCTGAGCATGAGCTTCCAGGCTCTCTGTCAAGACCGAGTCAGTAAACTGGTTCAGGATTTTACCTACCAACTGCAAAAAAAACCCCAAACAAACAAACAAAAAATAAAACAAAACAAACTCTGTTTGACCTCACGTGGCAGCTCAGCACTGCGGGAAGGGCACTGAACCTGGAGTCAAAAATCTGGACCAGG
>NW_021158224.1:0-1368 GCF_002837175.3 Physeter macrocephalus | reverse complement strand
TTCATTTTACCCTAAATCTAAAAGGAGCACAGGGATTCTGCACAGCAAAGAATACCATCAAAAATGAAAAGCTTACCTATGGAATGGGAGAAAATATTTGCAAATCACATATCCCATTAGTGATTAACATCCAAAATATACAAGGGATTCACACAACTCAAAAAAATAAATAATCCAATTAAAAAATGCGTGAAGGACCTAAAGTTATATTATCCAAAGTAGCACAGGGAAATATCAGTATGGTTTTACCTAACAGTAACTAAGTTTTGCAACACTGAAAGAACTGGGAGCTTGAAAGTGGTACAAAAATCAGAACAAAAATATCCTACCATCACCCTAACTTTCTGCCCTTATTGCTTTCTCACTTTAAATTTCTAGTAGAAAGGAATCCTGGGTGAAGTTTACATTTTAAAGAATAATGAAAATTATGCCATGGATAGTGACACTGAGAACTTGTACTCACCTTCTTTGCATTTGCTAACATCTAGCACACCATATAAGGTATAGTTTTTGGAGGTAATTTTTTCTGTGCAGGAACAATGGTTGTCTGGATTTTGAAGTGGAGATGCAAAAGCCCTGGATGGAAAAATGAACCTATACACAGGGATTCCTATCAGATCAATTTTGTCTTCAAACACAGCATAGAATGACCTAAACACAGATATGAAAGAGCTTCATTCTGGGAAACTGAACTTCATTCTGGAGATCCATTTTTTCCTATTTTTAAATTTGTATTATTGCTTTAACTTACAAAAATTATATATAATCTTGTTAGAATTCATGCTTAAATCTTAGGGAAAAAAATCTTGGGAAATTTTAAGGCATAGTAGAACCCTACTTGAGTATGAGCTATTCTTATCTTTGTTTTCAAAAGCTTCTGAGATTATTTTTTGCTTATGAACTACCAGAGAGTGTTTATATTGAAGACATTTCTCATAGTTAGTTTCCTCTATGGACTAAATATTTATATGACTCCCTCAAATCCTTTATTTGTGCCCAGTTTAAATGAAATAAACATAAAGTTTCAATCTTCCAAAGCTTAATCCTGGAGAGAAAGGCTGCTCACTTGCTGGGGTGCGTGCATGTGGGTGTTTATTGTATGTCTCCTACACTCCATCGTTTACTATGTGTCCACCATAACCCCTAAGTTTGTTGTCTAATTGTGAGTCTGTTTGTGTTTCGTAAATAAGTTCATTTGTATCATTTTTTTAAGATTCTACATTTAAGCAATATCACATGGTAGTTGTCTTTATCTGTCTGATTTACTTCACTTAGTATGATAATCTCCAAGTCCATCCATGTTGCTGCAAATATCATTATTTCATACTTTCTAATGGCCAAGTAATATTCCACTGTATATATGTACCA
>NW_021158223.1:0-1368 GCF_002837175.3 Physeter macrocephalus | reverse complement strand
GCATCGGCAGGCGGACTCTCAACCACTGTGCCACCAGGGAAGCCCGAGTACCCTAATCCTTATACCCACCTAGGGAAGTGTCATTGACCGCATTTTACAGATGTGCAAACTAGGACTCAGAGAAGTTGTACCCAAGGTCACGATGTGCCAGTGAACACCCAAACCAAGTTCAATCCCAGATCTATCAGACTCTAGCTCCTGGTCTTTTGTCTCTAACCCTCACTGTCTCTCTGACACTTTATAGTAAAGCTAATAATACCAGTTGGGTGTTTTGGCGGCGAGATATACCCATCTAAATAACTCTAATACAAACAAGTGTTAGGATTTACATGCCTCTCCCCCAGCTATTCATATCAGATATTCAATAGATGCTTTAAAAATAGAACTTTCTTCCTATCACCCTGGGAAGACAAAATAGCTGGTGTGTGATTAAGAATAAGAAACCAAAATTGTGGGACAGATGGAATTTGCCAAGACGCACCCACAAACAAGCCACTGACACTACAGCCATGGCATTAATTCTGTAGCCAGACTTTAGCTGGAGGGACCACGATGGGGTGAGATTTGGCACATTTTTTGTGCAGTGAAAGAGATGAAAAGAGATTTAGGGGTATAAAAGGAAAGCAGCTCTGGGAAACTTTTCACTATTTCATTATTAAATGTCAAATGGTATACAAAATTTACAGCCCACTTGACTTAGTATGTGACTTTGATTACAGCTAAGGAAAATGAATATTTTGTACAGTGTTTCTGGCTTTTACTTACAGAGTGTTAAAAATTACCTTAACAAATAAAGTTTCGGGAATTCCCTGGCAGTCCAGTGGTTAGGACTCCGCGCTCTCACTGCCAGGGCCCAGGCTCGATCCCTGGTCGGGGAACTAAGACCCCACAAGCTGCGTGGCACAGCCAAAAAAAAAAAAAAGGTGTCTAAAGGGAAAATGAAATCCACTCCCTCCCACCCCCAACTATTGTTAACAGTTTGTGGTGAATCCTTCCAGACAATTTTTATATGCATATAAAATCACTTAAACATACACTTACTAAATGCAATGTGGTATCCTGGATTGGATCCTGGAACAGAAAAAAAAGACATTAGTGGGAAAACTGGTAGTATCCAAATAAAGTCTGGAGTTTGGTTAACATTAAGGTATCAATGTTAATTTCTCAGTTTTGACAAATGTATTGTGGTTGTATAAGATTCTTGTTAATGTTAGGGGAAAACTAGGTGAAGAATTTATAGGAACTCTGTGTACTATTTGGGCAATTTTTCTGTAAACCTAAAATTATTCCAAAAGAAAAAGGTTATTTTAAAAATGCGCTTAGGGGCTTCCCTGGTGGCGCAGTGGTTGAGAGTCCGCCTGCTGATGC
>NW_021158222.1:0-1369 GCF_002837175.3 Physeter macrocephalus | reverse complement strand
GATTCCCATTTCTCTCTAATTTTTATATATATATATATATATATATATAGCTCCTAGTCTTCAAATCTAATTTTCAACTCGGAATCTTGTGATAGATGTGAAAATATGGTCATTAAAAGAATGTAGTTGGCTTTTTGTTTCAGGTAGCAATACTGTCTCAGGGATGAATCCATATCCAAATAAATGATGTCTCTCCATCAAAGCCATTGTCCAGGAAATTGGTGATTACAAAATGCAAAGTTTGAAACCACACATGAAAGTCACTTAAATGGCCTTAACTAAACCTAGTTTTTAGCCAAATATTTGTGCCAGTTGGGATGTTTTTGTCTGCAAGTAATGGAATACATCACTAAAGTACCTTAGATTTATTCCCCATAACAAGAAGCCTGGAAGGTAGGGTGTTGAAGGCTGTAGCTGCTCCAAGAATTATGTCCTCACCCAAATAATCACAGCAAAGGAAGGAAGGGGGAGAGCCTTCCTTCTGTCTCTTTTATTCTTTATTTTCTTCTTTTTTTAAATCAGAGAGGAAAATATTTCCCAGATGTCTCCCAAAGGACATCCTCTTCTGTCTCATTGGTCAAACTGGGTCACATAACCATTTCCATTAAGAGTGGAAAAGCCAATTGCTGCCACATTAACTGACCTCATGGACAAGAAGGGGTTAAATCCGTCCTCATTAAAAACGGATTCCTCAACCTAACATTTACAATGGACTTTGCAAAGCTCTTTCACTTAACTTTTTCTTCTAATTCTCATTAACACATCCAGTGATGTAGAAAGTTGTTGTTGCTGTTGGTGGTGGTGGTGGGGAGTAGGGAAAGAACTGGGAACTGGAAGAACTGGAAGTACTGGAACTGGAAGAACTGGAAACAACTGAGTGTCGACTATTGTGGATAACCTTATCTACAGATGAAGGGACTGAAGCTCTGCATAGGAACCTTGTTTAAGATAACCTGGGTAGAAAGCAGTGATGCTCCAATATGGACCATGTCTAATGGTGACGATGAGGGTGCTTATTATATGCCAGGCATTGTACTATGTTACTTTGCAGTGATTACTTCATTTAATTCTCAACCCTATAAAGGAGGTAGTGCCTCTATTTGATAGATAAGGAAATTGTGGCTCAAGGTCACGCATCTAATAAGCGCAGGTCTGTGATTAGAACTTCAGTGCTGCTGCCAGGGATGGGTACTTCTTTAAACTGTACTGCTTTACCATTTGAATTCCCATATTCTTTCCAGGACTATTGCCTCTGAGCTAAGCTTTTTGTGACTTAAGCTTCCTCATCTGTAAAATGAGATAATTCTACCTACTGTATAGGGTTCCCATGAGGAGTGAACGTGAATCCACGAAAAGTAATTAACAAGGA
>NW_021158221.1:0-1369 GCF_002837175.3 Physeter macrocephalus | reverse complement strand
TTCTGCTCCTAATTCTAAAAATAATTGAGTAGGGCTTTCTTTTTTCTTTAAAAAGAAACGAACTCCTAGAGTTGCTTTACCTTTGCAAGGCATGATTGATTCTGTTTACCCCAATGTTTCTTTAATAGAAGGGGGAAAAGCTTTCTACTCCTGATCTAGGCTCGCAGCTTGTGAAGCATTATAAAATTTCTCTTAGGTTCCAGCGATTTTGCTTCTAGAACTATCCCTTGACCATCTTCTTTAATTCTGGCTACTTCTGCTGTTCACTGAATTATAATAGTTCATTTCTTTAATTGCTTGTGTTCATCTGAGATCCTCTTCAAAAGGTTTCATGATTCTTCAACCATCTAAATGCAAAGAGCCTCTTTGGGAATTGCCCTTATCATTGTCAAGTTATTTTAGTGGCATTGTTCTCCGTGCAGATCTTAATATTAAAATTGCTCTATAGCATGTAAGACACACACATTCTTTTTTTAAAAGTCACACTTATTTAGAGATGCATAAGGCCTGAAGAGAGAATTCACTGAAGTACAAAGAGGGCCTTCTCTCCAAATTACATGGCATCTAGAAGTCAAAATAGATTGTCAGTGGCAAAGGCTGAATAATCCCAGGGCCTCAAATTCAGGTGGAGTCTCTTCCTGTTGTGTTTTCTTTTCACTGTGTATCTTGACAGGTAGCTTTCCCTTTGTTGACCTTCCCTTCCCACCACCTCTCTGTTCCCTACCTAAAAATTCATTCAAATCAAAAGAAAAAGCTGTATCAACCTTTGGGTTTTTCTTTTAAAAGATATATAAATGTATATATAATGTACACGTAATATATATATATAAGTAAATAAACCTTTGTTTATTTTAGAAAATTAAGAAAGAAAAAAGACTTTACATATTATTTCAGTGGATTTTTAAACATCTGTTCCCACTAGAGGGCATTCTTTCCTTTGATTTTAGTTCATAGCTTTTAGGTATTTATTTTACAGAACTGCTAAATATAAAGGTAGGTGTTGAGGGTATGAATGTGTTCAGATATACCTATTATAGATAGGGGTTGTCAGATATACACCATTCTTTTTATGTAAGTTTCATACATGGGCATGTCAAAATTGAGGTTAAGCTGTATTTCCTAGCATTTTTGTTTGTCTTGTTAGGTGAACTTGATCAGATGGGGAATCACAAATATCCCACCATAACTTTAAGATGTAGCTTGTGTAGATGTAGATGTGGTACATATATACAATGGAATATTAGCCATAAAGAAAGAATCAAATAATGCCATTTGCAGCAACATGGATAGACCTAGAGATAATCATACTAAGCAGAGTATGTCAGAAAGAGAAAGACAAATACCATATATCACTTATATGTGGAATCTA
>NW_021158220.1:0-1369 GCF_002837175.3 Physeter macrocephalus | reverse complement strand
GCATCAATCACACAGCAAAAGCAACAGCATATGCCCTCGTGCCTCTTATCACTTGTATCATTAGGTCTTGAATCACAGCTTTTATCTGTGGTTGGTTTGCGTTTACTAGTCCAACTTCTGTACTAGGTTTAGGCTCAGAGAGGACAGAGATTAATCCCTTTCCCACTATGGCCAGGATGTAGGTTAGTACTTATACATAGGTTAGTACTTATACAGAGCAGCTGAGATTCAGTAAAACTGTGCTGAATCGAATTGGGCTAACTTGATAGAGCTCATGATAGTGACTGACAGTCTGAGGACATACAGGATAATGAAGCAATTGTCGATAATGTCTAAGCAAAATCTCCAGTGACCTGGGGAAGTGACTTCAGTCCCTAGACTTTTCGGGTGGTCCAGAAGTAACAGTTTCAGTTTTGAAAATTTAGTTATAGTGTTTTCTTTCACTGAATTAATTACTTCTCATTAAAAAAAATTATTTATAAATTAGAAAATCTGAATTGACCTTTTTGCTGTAGGTGAAACCAACTACACATCTCATGGTTTTAAAAATGTCACATAAATCTGGATGAGAAAAATTGATTTGTGTTGTTTAAATAATGCATCTCATCCAACTGATACTATATATAAACAGTAAGTTGAGATGGGTTAAAGATCTAAAGATGAAAGGCAAAAATTTAAAATAATTATAAGAAGATAGGGGAGAATATTTTTATTACTTCAGGGTGGGAAAGAATTTCTTAAACATGAGTCCAAATTAAATGTTGACCGTAAGTGAAAAACTGACAGTTCTGACCACATCAAAATATAATGTCAAAAGCCATCACAGACAAATTGGAATAACAAAATATTACCTGAGAGAGGATATTTGCGACATATATAGTAGTTAATGGATAATATCCAGAATCTATGTAGCACTCCAACAACGAATTTAAGAAAGACAAACTAGCTTTTAGGAAAAGAGAGAAAGCACACGATTGGGTGAGTCACAAAGAAGACAGCCAATAAACATACTAAGAGGTGCTCCCTTATTAATAACCATGGAAACCCCCAAAACGCAAGTTAAGGCAAAGAGATATCACCATTCAACTCACAACACTGTCAAAATCTTAAAAGTCTAACAATATCCAGTATACATGAGAATGTAAGAACACAGGAATTCTCAACCATTGCATGTGGGACTGTAAATTAGTGCAGTTTGCCTGTAGAACGGGGGTCTGCAAATTAAAGTTCCAGATAGCAAATACATTAGGCTTTGAGGGCCAAGAGGCAACACTGAGGATATTACGTATGGACCTACACAACCATTTAAAATGCACAAACTGGGCTTCCCTGGTGGCACAGCGGTTAAGAATCTGCCTGCCAATGCAGG
>NW_021158219.1:0-1370 GCF_002837175.3 Physeter macrocephalus | reverse complement strand
GGAGGGAGCAGATAGAGAGAAAAGATAAATGTTTCAATTCTGCTTACAACGGTATAATTTATCAAATTACTGTAAGTCATAATTAGTTTGAGGGGAAGGTTTTCCTTGCACCTGGAAAACACAGATTTAAACCAGTAATATTTTAGATAGAAACCATAAAAATTATAACCATATTCACCAGTTCACTCAGTTCTATGTAACTAATACTTTTTGTTAACAGCTTTATGAAGCCATCAGTTTTCCCATTAGAATTCTTCAATTTCTTAACCTAGGTCAGCACTACGGTCTGAAAGTCAGAAACCTGTATTTATTCAAAAGTCCTTTCTTTAAATCTTACAAAAGACTTAAGAAGGCATGTTTAAAATTGATTACAATGCAATTGACAAAGAAACTTGGTTATTGCTGTGACATACAACACTTGAAGATAATTAGAATTATGACTGATAACATTTCAAAAAGGGTTTAGAACACTCAGTCACATAGGATCATAGGTCACTGTGAAACAATAGCTATTCACTTATCCGAAGTAACAATAAAAGATTTCAAAGACAAATGCAGAACAGATCACTTAAAATGTAAAGAAACTTAAAATCTCTTATCAAAGGCAGTTCAACATTTTAAGAAAACTTGTCCTCTTAACAGAGAGAAAAGCCAAATTCAAGTTTTGTACCAGCTTACTTTTAAAATTCATTTACTCAATTAAACTTATTTTAAACTTAGTCCTGACCATGCACGAAACTCTTTTCTTGGGGTCTACTTTCCACAAGCCTTCTATCACTTAACTTATTTTAGCACAATTCTAATTTTCAAGTTGTCAAATATCTGGAGATATTATTTTTAGGTAGACATTCCTAAGATATAATTATTTTGAAAAGTTCAACCAAAGCTCTTATCTCATTTACATTTCTTTCCTTAAAAGTTTCTTCACTTCGCGTTACTTTCCTTGCTGACAAATTTGTAACAGATATAACAGGGTTTTATTTAGCTTATATTAAACCTAGGCACAATATAGCTATTACACTTAATGTTGATGACTCTAAAGACATGTCTATATTAATTAGATTAACAAACTTAAACTAAATTTAATACCAGATATTAATTTAATACTGAATATTTCCCAGTTCACATGAACCTGAAATTAATTCTGGCCAGTTATACTCTATATTTTTCAGAATTTATATAAGCACTTAACTTCCTCTAAGCCAATTAAGTAGAGCTCATTGACAAATTTTGATAATACCATCCAAATGTAAGGACATATATATAAAATGCACACAGACATATAGACAAACACAACCAGAGATCTCATAGCTTAATGGAACCAGAATTTCCCATTTCACAAGGCAGAATGGCCATCACAAATCACAACA
>NW_021158218.1:0-1371 GCF_002837175.3 Physeter macrocephalus | reverse complement strand
TCACTTGCTTAGTTTGTAACCTCTCTTTGCCTCAGTTTCCTCATCTGTTAAGTGGGGATCATCAGAGTGTCTACCTCGTAGGGTTGTTGTGAAGATTAAACGTGTTAATAAATTTTCTGAGCTTAGAACAACATGTGGTAGATGTAAAAATGCTCCGAGTATATTAGCTGTGGTTACTTGTAAACCTAGTGGTAAAGTGAAAACAGTTGGAAACCTCCTAAAATTTAGTGGCAACCCATCTGCCAAAATCCGATGCTAATTCATCTGCAGTGTTACAGGCTTCTTCGTTTCTACCGAAAAGTGCTAACCAAATACATATCCACCGATATGCAAAGTAGATGATGGAGACCAATATTGGGGAGAGTCTGAAAAAATAAGGAGATGAATTAACCTGAAGTTTAGTCATTGTCCTCATTTAAATACGGACGTGTATGGACTGTTGCGTTGGGTACCTAATGAATATCAGTGTTCTAGATAATTTAGAAAATATAATTGCAATATTTTATTTCTGAAAATTCTTTTTCCTTGGTCTGTCTCTGATCTGACACAAAGAAAATAAGTTTGCTCAAGAGATATGATAATAATAAATGAAAGACAAAAGAACTTTCATTGATTAATTTAGACAACAAATAAAAATATGAAGGTAATTAAAATAAAATCATAAAAGCTCTCCACTCTACGCTATAAGAGTCTCTAAATCCCTGTTTAATCTTTTCTGTCATGTAGCATATCCAGATGCAATAAAAAGAGGAAATTTTCTAGTCTCTGCTTTTGTGTACAAATTTTATACTTTCTTTTTTCTATACTCTAAATGTCATCAATTAAATCACTATCCCCAGAGCAAATGTATACTTGCCTTAAATTCAACAGAGCTTAAGGTTTAAAATAATGAACAGCATATGTAACAATTAAAAACAAAGCAGTAATTTATCATATTTTATTAATGAAGATGACTAGGAAATGGCTTCTTATGAGAGAAGTTTTCCATTCACTGCAAAAATCATTTTCGAAGTAAGATAGATTCCCATGCTATGTCTACTGAGGAAAATTTTAATTGTAAATGGTTAGGCAGTTTATAGTTTAGTATTGTTTATGAGAAACAGTACTTTAGAGTCTTCAGGATTTGGGATGATACAAATATATTTAAATAGAGTTTTCCTTGTATGCCCCTATGGGAAGAGGAGGGATGAACCTAAGAGCAAAACACCAGTTTGTTTTTGATGCTATTTAAAGTAATAGTCAGGGACTTCCCTGGTGGTGCAGTGGGTAAGACTGCACTCCCAATGCAGGGGGCCTGGGTTCGATCCCTAATCAGGGAACTGATCCCACATGCATGCCGCAACTAAGAGTTCGCATGCCACAACTAAGGAG
>NW_021158217.1:0-1371 GCF_002837175.3 Physeter macrocephalus | reverse complement strand
TTTTGTATCCCTATACTTTTACTTTTTCAAGAATGTGATATAAATGGAATCATATACTATATATGATTTTTGAGCCTGGTTTCTTCCACTTAACATAATGCATTTGAGATACATCCATGTTGCTGTATGTATAAATAGTTCAGACATTTTGATTGATGAGGAACAAGACATTGTATGGATACACCAAAGTTTGTTTGTCCACTAACCCGTTTGAGGCCATTTGGGTAGTTTCCAGTTTGTTATGATAATGAATAATGAATGCAGTGGGTATAACCATTTACATATAGTCTTATGTGAACAAATGTTTTTGTTTCTCCTGGAGAGGTATCTAGGATAGGAATATTATATCAAATGCTAAGTGCATGTGTAATATTTTAAGAAACTGCAGTTTGTTTTCTAAATGGCCATAATATTTTGCATTCCCACCAGCAGGGAATAGCAGTGTCATTTGCTCTGCATCCTTGCCAACACTTGGTGATGTCTTTTTAAAATTTTATTTTAGTGATTTTAATGTAGTATAGTGGTACCCATTATGGTTTCAATTTTCAAACTTTCATTTCTAATGAAAAACGATGTTAAACATCATTTTATGTGCTTATTTGCCATCTGTATATTTTTTGTTGAAATGTCTGTTCAAGTCTTTTGCCCATTTTTAATTGGATTGTTTGTTTCTAATTATTGACTTCTGATATTAATTAATGTAGCATGGATAAATGCTTTATCAGATATGTGTTTTGCAATTATTTTCTCCAAGTTTATGACTTGTCTTTTCATCTTATTAATAATGTCTTCTGAAGAGATAGTGCTTTTAATTTTGATAAAAACAAATCTGTCAATTATTTTTCCTTTATAAATCAAGATTTAGGTATCATCTCTAAGAAATCTTTATGAATTAAAAAACGCAAGTTTTTCTCCTATGATTTCTTCTATAAGTATTATAGTTTAGATTTTTACATTAGATTGATAGTCCACTTCAATTTATTTGTTATAAATGGAATAAAATATGGCTTTCATTTAAAGTGATTCAGCTCTATTCATTGAAATGATTATTTTTTTATCCATTGAATGATATTTGTAGCTTTCTAGGAAATCATATATGTGAGTCTATTTCTGGACTCTCTGATCTCGTCCATTGGTCTATGTACATAATGTTTCACCAGTATCTTACTCTGTTGATTAGAGTAGCTTTAGTATCTTACTCTGTTGATTAGAGTAGCTTTATGATAAGTCTTAAAACCATATAGTATGAGTTCTGCAACTCTGTTTCTCTTTCTCAAATTGCTTTGGCTATTTTATTTCCTTTGATTTTACATATAAATTTTAGAAGCAGTTTGTCAACATCGACAGGAATATCCTTCTGAATGTTTTTTT
>NW_021158216.1:0-1372 GCF_002837175.3 Physeter macrocephalus | reverse complement strand
GTTTTCCATAAAGGCACTCAATTATTTCAAGATACACACCACGTTCCCTGTATCCTCTAAGATAAACATCCAAATTCCCTAAACCATTCTTCATTTGCTACAGTTCTCATCACCAGCACTACCACCACTCCCCGAGTACCATCCAGCCACACTCTGCACATGCATTTGCCAATATCTTTTCTTCTTTGTATTCTCAATGTCCAGGGCAACCTCTGAAGAGAACAAGAATTTTACTGAATCAGTAAAGCGTGTCTCTTAAAAGGTAGCACCAAGAAGCAAACACACTGCTCCAGATCGCTGTTCTTCAAACTGTGGGACATAATCCATGTTATCAGCAGATGCAACAGATCATGAATGGCATTTTTTTTTAATGACATAGAATAGAATAAGCAAAATGGAAAATATCCTTGTTACCTGTCAGGCACACCAATAAGAACTGATTCATGAAATTTCTTTGAAATTATGAGTCATCATTTCAAATGCTTTTGTTACTATGCGGCATGGTCCAAACACTTTCAAAACTACGGCTCCAGACCACACTTCCACTGCTTTCTCCCCACTGATAAGCACATCAGGCTTGCTATTAACTGATCTGGCATACAACTGTCCTCTACTACCACAGAAAATATTTCTGGTATGGCTCTTTAGATGAGCTGAATGGCTTCTACACATACTCATCTTTATGACCCTGAGCAGTTTTTCACTCATCAGGCAGGGGTTGTAAACCAGTAGCACTAGGCCAAATTCAGCTCTGGATCTTTTATTCTGCTGGGTCTCTTTAAAATTTTATTTTATAAATAAATATGAATGCCTTTAAGCAGGGCACACATGCTCCAGAATGGCACAGATCCCTCATCCCAATTATATTACACCGCCACCATTCTATAGTTGTCTGCTTGGCTTCCTGAGAAATTGGAGTTTGCAACATATGATAGAGGAATGGTAGAAATAACCTGTCAAACAATGAAAGATAGGAAGTGTAGGTAACTGTCCATCACTGTACTAACCAAAGGTCTTATGTAAGCACATAATACCTGGGAGTGTATGCTGCCCAGACACCATGGTGAGCAGCTTCTCCTGTTCCTCCATGAGTCTTTTCAGTTGCTCCAACTGTTGCCTCTTCAGTTGTTCCTGCTTCTTCTGTTGTACTTCTTTCAGCTTTTTAAACATAAAACTAACTTGATTAAACTAACTTAATATTTCTTTATGGACCTTTGCCCCTTACATTTATCTTAATCCCTCCCATCTCCCTTCTCATATCTTCTCTAATAAAGAGTTTCAAAGAGGGCTCTCTGGGGACTTCCCTGGTGGTCCAGTGGTTAAGACTCCGCGCTCCCAGTGCAGGGGGCCCGGGTTCAATCCCTGGTCAGGG
>NW_021158215.1:0-1372 GCF_002837175.3 Physeter macrocephalus | reverse complement strand
TCCGCGGCATGTGGGATCTTCCCGGACCAGGGCTCGAACCAGTGTCCCCTCCACTGGCAGGCGGATTCTAATCCACTGCGCCACCAGGGAAGTCCCAAAGTTTATTCTTTTATCAGGTTTTTATCAAGTTTTGTTTCCTTCTGTTCTACTTATTCACTGAAAGTCCACATCTGTAGCTGAATCTATACCAATCCGTGGCAAAGTAAGCCCAGGAAGGAACTGAAAAACTATAAACCATACACAAGTTGTACTATTCTTCTGACATTCTTTGTTTTACAATGTCAAGTGGACATTATGTCTCCATTTTGTTTCATTCAAAACAAACTATTATAAAAAGCATAGTCTCTTGTGCCCTTTACACAGTCTACCTCTATGTTCCTTTGGATATTTATTTTGTTAGATTTTTCAAGCACAGAAGCATAAGAAATAGAAAACTAGAGCAGAAATTACTGTTAGCCTATGTAAATGGAATAAATATAATAGCCTATAAAAATATACGTGGAGAGAGGGAATGAGCCTGGGGAGAGGCGAGTGATGAGGAGATTGAAACTGATTTCTTTCAAGGCCATAAATGACGAGTAACTTTAAAAATCTTGCCATAGAGTTAACATAGAATGGTAAATAAGAATGGATAATGTATGCATATATATGATATATATATATTTGAATAATAAAAGTTTCTCGGCATAAAATCAAAATATTTCAATTGGATTAGACTGTGATAGTATATATTTGACTCAACTTGATTTCAGTGAGTAATTAACTGAATTATAACCTATACTTAATGCCAGACACTAACATTGTGAGCCTAAATAAAGGAACAATGGTTGTAATTAATGCCAAAGAGAGTAACACTGCAGAAAGACTGACATTCAGGAAACCTAGTCTGTATTCCTATTAATCTTAGAACTGTTACCTAAATTCCCAATGCCTCTGCTATGCTCCTGAAAATGAGAAATAATTTATGTCCTTCCTTACCTCCTGAGTTACAATGATCAATATGGAAAAGTGCATTGAGCTTTTTGTGATAAAAGGTACTATAAAAATCTAAGGTGTTTTTATTATTATATCAATCAAATAAGATCTCAGACTAAGTTCCTTTTTGAAGACCCACAACTTTTTATGGGTGAATCATGAAATTGTATTGGGAAATATATTGAAGCTACATAACAGGGCAGACAGATTTTATGCCTTTTGGGGCCTTTTAAACTTGGTTACAATTAGAAATGTGAGAAGATATTTATCATAAGATATATCAGTTAGGAAATTAATGAGAGCAAATGAAAATGTTTAAGAGACATTTTATATAAACACAGGAATTCTAATTCTGGCTTCATCAAATAAATGTGCTAAGTCACCATTTTGTTCCATA
>NW_021158214.1:0-1372 GCF_002837175.3 Physeter macrocephalus | reverse complement strand
TATCCAGCCTACGGCAAACAACTCTTTATGGCATAATTTGTGTCAAGTTCTTAAAGTATTTGACTATTCATATAGTTTATTTCTACCCTCAAGAAGGGGGAATCAATTTGAAGTGGCAAAATAAATAAAAAATTGTATTTTATTTCTGTTACTTTGTTGCTTTCCTCATAGTGCCTGCCACAGTGAGCACAGAATATGTTAAATAAGAACACTGTTCCTTGATCATGTGTCCAATATCTGGCTGGGAGTTGTTTGATGGTCAGTTAAGGCTTCAAAAAGAACAAGCATGTGACATCACTTGTCTTCTGACTACTGGGGGTGATGGGGCTGCTTTCTTGGAGAGGCAGTCTTGGACTACTCTTTCGAAGCAGGCAAACACACAATATCACTACAACCCTTCCTTGTTTTATTTTTTCCCTTAACCTATCACCAGAAAACATATAATATATTATAAGCATTTATTTTCTTTATTGACTATCTCTTTTTCTTTCAAATAAGTGCTGGAATTTTTGCTCTTTTTTTGCCACGCTATATTCCTAGTGCATAAACATTGTGGAATGAAAGAATGGAAGATCATAATGAAAGAAGTTAAGTGAGAGGAAAACATGGAAGAAATGGAGATGAGATGTGAAAGTGTGGTGGAAAATTGGCTACCCTCTAAGTGACAAAGGGGGTTATATCTGATGATGAGAGGATTTGGGTAGCTCTTTAAGGGTCATGTAAAAGAGATGGTGAAATATGAAGGGGTAGGTGAAAGAGTTTTTCTCTATCCTCTTTGAATAATTCAGCCAATTCATATTTTGAGTTTGTAGGAGAACCTTTTAATAGTCCAAGTGGAAAATGAGCAAATCACAGAAAATTTTATGATGACGTAAGACAAGAATGGATTTGTAATTCAAAACTAACACAAGAAAACAGAAATGCATGCTGTAATTTTTATTTAGTTTCCAATCAATGAATGCAGTTGTCTTTTATATATAAAGTGAACTTATAGTTGCCACAAGTCCTATAAAAACAATATTTTTAATGACTGGTTCCTGCCCCTGTTTTTTCCTGCCTCATGATTTGAAAATGGGTGTTTTATTTTCTTCTCCTTTTCACATTTAATCTGGAAGCCCTTCTCCATTCCCTGGCCTCCATTTCAGCATTAAGGGGCTCATTATTGCAAAGTGAAAAAGCCATAAACAAGGGAAGTTCATAAAGCAAACTGCAACAGAAGAGCAGCTATCATCTTACCATCGTAACCACTCTGAATTGCTGGGTGGCACCAGAAAGCTCACTGGCACATTAGCATATGGCAGTGGGAACCTGGTAATTTGGATAGATTAAAAGTTGGTATGGAATTGCCATTAGGCTTTCATCCAGTTCTGGG
>NW_021158213.1:0-1372 GCF_002837175.3 Physeter macrocephalus | reverse complement strand
CTGCATTGGCAGGCGGATTCTTCACCACTGCACCACCAGGGAAGCCCTGCTATATTTATTTTTTAATTCATGATCTAAGCTAGCACCTTGAGTGAAATGGTAAGTATTGTCTTTTTTTGTTTAAATGAGAACCCTACAGATATTTGAATACAGCTAGCATGTGCTTCCTAATTCCTCTCTTTTCCCTATGGACCCCTAATTTGCTCTTTGTAGAATCAGATTTACAGAGTCTTTACCATCTAGTTGTGCGCTAATTCATGAATGTCATTCTTGAAATATAGAGTATGATGGGAATTTTTAAAAAATATTTATGGAGTGCTTCCTTTTTATAACTCTCCTTTCTTAACTTCTGTGGTAGCCAGTCTCCAAGATGGGTCCCCATGATCACTGCCTCCTGGTTTTCACATCTTTACTGGGGCTCGTTTCACACTGGACCAGGGTTGGTTTGGGTGACGAAGAGCTTATGGCAGAGCAATGGTAAGTTACTACAGAGTTAGGTTTTAAAAGACTCCAGTTTCAGTCTAGGGTTGTATCATTTGGGCATCCTCTCTCTCTATCTCTCTCATCACACACTCCTGAGGAATCCAGCTGCCAGACTCTGAGATCATTCAGACCATCCATGGAGAAGCTCACTCCACCAAGAACAAACGCCCCCAGGCAACAGCCAGTGAGGAACTGAGGGGCCCCTTGGGACGACTTCAGCCGTGGCCAACATCCTACTGCCACCTCGTGAGATACTGTGTTCGATGTTACTGTTCTGAGCTACTAAGTCTGGGGGTAATTTTTCCACAGTAATAAATAAGCAGCAGGGAACTAGTTCAGCTCCAGGATTTCACCCATCCTTCCCCACTGTCCTCTCTAAAGTCTATCTGAAACTCCCACCAGGGTCCTCTTCCTCTACCATTATTGAAAGGTTGACTTTCGACAGAAATATTGTCTCAGACGTCTCCTTTTCTCATTGTTTCTGAAAGTCCCTATTTATCCCCAATACTTTGAGTCACTGATTCACTGATGGTTCCCAAATATTTATTTCTAGTGCTGATTTATTTCTTGCCCACTGAATGTCCCCTCTTGGAGGTCTCAAAGGTATAACAGACTCTGTGGACCCTAAAACTAAACCTGTTACTGTTCTCTCTACACCTTTTCTAATTGCTTTTTCTAACCACTGGGTCTCAGCATCACAGTTTATGAAGTGGCCCAAGGAGACGGTGTCCTCTTTCTCAGCATCCACATTTAATCACTTTCTTTTTTTTAAATTAATTTTTATTGGAGTTGAGTTGATGTACAATGTTGTGTTAGTTTCTGCTGTACAGCAAAATGAAACAGTTATACATGTACATATATCCACTCTTTTTTAGATTCTTTTCCCATA
>NW_021158212.1:0-1373 GCF_002837175.3 Physeter macrocephalus | reverse complement strand
AGATGAGCAGTTCATTTTGTATTTTATTTGCTACTTCATACAGGTTATAACACTAGTGTATATGATATGATTGGTTATTTTCAAGGACAGAGAAAATATTCTCTATTTAATGGGTTTGATTTTTTTACTTCTTTCAATTCCATTGTTTTAACCAAAACAAATTGTATATTTTAGAAAACAAATATACTTCAAGAAACAATTCTTGCTTTAAGAAATATATTATTTATTTTGAGACTCAAATAATAATAACATAAATCATTACTCTATTGCCAGCATGGAAAACACTAAAGTCTGATTTACATTTATTTTCATAAAGCTTCCTCCCCTCCCTTTTATGTCTTCAATAACTACTTGTGGAACTCTAAGATGTAATCAAGGGAATTGAAGATAGCATTGAAATATTATTAGATATACAAAAAAAGTTCACTATTCTGAAATTGATAGTTTAACCCTCCCTAATAAATACTTTATTTTTGCCATGTATTTTACCAAACATTTTTGTTGTTGTTGTTTCCATGAAGTAGAACGTCACTGTAATAAAATTTCTGGAATTTTTCCTCATTGTCACAAAAAATAAGAATAGAGACAACAAAAGCCAAACATGTCCCCTAGTGTATAATTGTCATAGGATTATTTCTCCCTTCTTGACTAAATATTCCAGGGTACTGGTAAGGGAAGATTTGACATTTCACAGTCAATATTTTATTTTCTGTGTAGATAAACTGTAAATATTAAATTGACTCCAGAAAAACATTTATTTGGACTTTTGGTATTATTTTAATAAATACAGAATATTTTTCTTCAATTTATTTTGCATAGTGTCAGGGAGGAAGAAATTTTCCTCTATCCTTCTAGGTTCTTCTGGCTGGTCCAAGAATTAAATTGACATGAGACAGTTTAGCAAGAGAAAATTAAACAAAAATTAAAAAACATATAAACATGGGAGAGACCCAAGAAAACTGAGTAACTTGTCAAAATGGCTGAAACCCTCACCTTAAATATCATTTTCAGCTAAAGACAAAAGAAGATGTTGGGATTAGTGGTTTGGGACCTCAGAAGGGAGGAAGGTAATTCACATGGAGATGGAAAAGCAAATGCTTTGTAAACAAATGTTTTCTGGGCCATGCAGAGACAGTGGGACACAGAGAAAAATTTTAACAAACAGACTATACTAGGTTCCTCCCTGTCTATACACCTAATTTGTACAATAGTTACAAATGGTGATGGCTCCCTTCCTGCAACAGGTCCTTTATCAACATTCCTTAAGCAGTTAGGGAGAAGGTCAAAGTTTCTTCCTGAGTCTTTTGGACCTTGATTGTTTAGTTATACTATGTTAAATATGTTGGGTTGCTCTGTTTCACTTAGCTCCAACT
>NW_021158211.1:0-1373 GCF_002837175.3 Physeter macrocephalus | reverse complement strand
TGCATTGGCAGGCGGATTCTCAACCACTGCACCACCAGGGAAGTCCTATAATCACATTTTAAATGTTAATACATATTACCAAATTGCTCTCCAAAGAGGAGGCATCAATTTATATTCCCACCAACAGCGTATGGCAATTCTGATTTCTCAGCACCATCACAAACACAGGATGCCAATCTTTGTTAATCTGAGATGAAAAATATTGCACCGTTTTAACTTTGCCTTCCTTTAATGATTAGGAGGAGCATCTCACCATATATTTGTTGACAAGTGCTTTTGCTCTTCTAAGAATTGCATGTTCTTGTTGAAATCTTGCATTCTTCAATTTTGCATCCCTTAAGCCCTAGTCATTATTAAACATCCAGGGAATGTTTGTTGGACGAATGAAGTGTAATGTTGTGAAGAATAAATGAGATAATATATCTAACGTACTAAACTCATAATTAGTGACCAATTAATATTATTAGTTGAATCTAAGTCTGGAGTCAGGAAGTGAGAACTATAATGCCCTTGAATTCTTTCCTCTAGGATCTGGGATGGTTGCTAGGATTCCAAGAAGCCTGGTTTCTCCTGGTCCTCTCACTGTGTGTTTTAGGGTAAATCACTTAACTTCTCGGACCTTCAGTTTCTCTGCAACTGTACAGTCTACAAGCTGTATCATGCTTATCAAAAAGGGTTATTAGGTGAAAAACATAAGATTAATTTACAATAAACATATATTCATGTATCACTTGAACAATTAAAATAAATATTTTTAAAAGTAAATGCAAGCATTTATAAGAATAGAGGGGAATAAAACTACAGAGATAAGGACAGGCCTAAAAAAAGAAGCTAGCTGCCCTTTTGATGACCTTATATTTCATTTAAAAATATGTGACCGACTTGGCCCAGCCTCTCTTCCATCTTTTCTCCAACTCTCTATCGCCCTCTACTGCTTAGGCTGTCTCATTTCATGCAGTTCAACTCAGCAAATATGATTAAGGAAAAAGTATTACATATATGTGGCCCAGTCCCTGACTTTAGTTATCTGCATCACCCTTAACCAAGTTCTGCTCTATTTTTGGTCCTGCGTCCAGCACAACAGATACAGAGCTCACAGTCTGGTTGGGACACAGACTTTCATGACTTTTGGGGCTTGACAAGAAACATTTCTAGAACAGGAATGACTCTGAGCTAGGCACTGTGCTAAGCATACTGCATACATGCAATTTTAGTCCTACTGACAGCCATACAAGGGATCTTCTTTTTTTTTTAATTTATTTAATTTAGTTTTGGCTGCATTGGGTCTTCGTTGCTGTGTGTGGGCTTTCTCTAATTGTGGTGAGCAGGGGCTACTCTTTGTTGCAGTGCGCAGGCTTCTCATTGTGGTGGCT
>NW_021158210.1:0-1373 GCF_002837175.3 Physeter macrocephalus | reverse complement strand
CTTGGCTAAGGGCCAAGGTAAGGGAGCCTGGAGGACAGGCTTGCTGCCATCTCCCTGGCCCCTTCCTCCCAGGCCTGGACTCTCAGTTTAGGGAGGGGTAGTATTAAAAAAAAAAAAAAAAAGATGCTCAGAGTCGCAGGGTTACTTGAACTTGAAGCTACTGCCTCTCGTTTTCTCCTCTGACGGGATTCGGATTATCACGAGAGTGACCAGGGTTTTCATCAGCTCGTTGGGTTTTCTTCCTTCCTCTGAACAGTGTAACACACGTTCAGCTCAGGGAACACCACGGTGCCCCTTCTGTGTGCCAGGCTGTGTTCTGGTGGTAGAGATGCAACAGGTGAACAAAATGCAAACCCCAGGTCTGGTGGGCACTGACTCTGGCCGAGGGAGGCAGCCAGGAAGCCAGAAAAGTCAAACATCTATGAAACTACATAAAATCTCGCACAAGTAAATTATATATATAAAAAGAGTTTGCTGAGATGTAATAAGCAGTATGGAGGAAAGCAAAGCAGGGATGCAGATGAGGACCAGGCGTGGGGAAGGCCCAGAAAGGCGCATGCTGAGAAGGGGGCTGGAGGGGCCCGCGGAGCAGACACCGCAGCCAGGGCAGTGGGCGGCCGGGCTCCGTGGCCCGAGCCTGAAGCTGGGGAGGTGGGGGGCGCAGGTCACAGGGGCAGAGGAAGCTCCATGGCAGCAAGCCTCAGGGAGTAAAGGGGCGACAGAGCTGTGTCCCGGAAGGGCAGCGAGGGGGGCAGCCTGGGGGCCGTCACGGTGGGGGAGGGTTCTCAGAGCCTCTCTGCAAGAGCCCATCCCAGAGGCTCCCAGCGTCAAGCACCAGCTGCGTTTGCAACCCTGTGTGGGGAGGGTGGTCCAGGGAACCAACAAAGTCACTCTGAGCAGGACATGATCTCTTCCCACGGGAGGAGGACACACATGTACATGTCTATGCGTGCACACATGCACACACCCACACGCACACACACACGTGCGCACACGCACACTTAGACCAGGTCCACACCGCCAACCTGGAGGAGCTACAAAACCATTACGTAAGATTCGATAATGGGCCTCACGACCATTGATTACGTTTCTGATGTTTGTGAAAAGTACAAACATTGGAAAGGGAGGCACAGAGAAGGAAACTATGTTCTGTTCACCATTCTCGACCCCAAAGAACACCGTAACCGCAACCAGTGTCTCACTAACTAAGAGACAGACAGTAACAAGCCTTGGTGAGGATGTGGAGAAATCGGAGCCCTTGTACGTTACCGGTGGGAATGTAAAATGATGCAGCCGCTTTGGAAAGCAGTTGACAGTTCCTTAAAAAGTTAAACATCGAATCACCGTGTGACCCAGAAATTCCACTTCTAAGT
>NW_021158209.1:0-1373 GCF_002837175.3 Physeter macrocephalus | reverse complement strand
TGCAGTCAAGGCAATGCCAGGCCGCTCGGGGCCTGACCTGGAGGAGGCTGGATCTCCTGATCACAGCTCTCTGCCTTCAGTTAGGCATTCATTCAACTAATTTGTATGGAGCACTGTCCTAGGCACCTGGGACATATCACTGACTAACACAATTATGTTCCCTGCCCTCAGAGCTTACTATTGGATTAGAGATAAAATCCCAATTAACAAACAAATAAACATAATTGCCTGTGCAGAATACTAACAGAATGCAGTGATGGAGAACAAAAGTGAAAAGTGGGAATCTACTCACGGTGGGGTCGGGGAAGACCTCTCTAGAAAAAGACATTTCAGTTGAGCTCAAAAGATAGGAAGGCATGAGCCATGGAGAGTCAGGGGAAGAGCATTCCAGGCAGAGGGGTTATACCCAGACATCCTTCATTTATTGATCAGTTAAGTTACTTCTAAGCTGAAGACCAAAATACAAGAGGGAAGAAAACCATCTTCTAATCATTCAAGAAAACGACATGAAATTCACCATTTTAAAGGGTATACTCTAATGGGTTTTAGTATATTCACTATGTCTTACAGCCATCACCACTACCTGATTCTAGGATATTTTCATCAGCCCAAAAAGAACTCTAGTACCTATTAGCAGTTAAACCCAATTCCCCTTTATCCCCTTAGCAACCACTAATCTACTTTCTTTCTCCATGGATTTGCCTATTCTGGATATTTCATATAATTGGAATCATACAATATGTGGCTTATTGTGTCTGGCTTCTTTCATTTAGCATGATGGTTTCAAGGTTCACAGAATGGATTAGTACTTTATTTCTCTCTGTGGCTAAATAATATACCAGTGTGTAGATATACCAAATTTTGTTTATCCATTCATCAGCTGATAGATATTTGGGGTGTTTCTACTTTTTGACTATTGTGAATAATGCTGCTTTGAACATTTGCATACGAGTTTTTCTGTGAACACCTGTTTTCTCTCTAAGGTATATTTAGGAGTGGAATTGCTGGGTCACATGGTAATTCTATGATTAACATTTTGAGGAACTACCAAGCTGTTTTCCACAGAGGCTGCATCATTTTGCATTCCCACCAGCAATGTATGAGTATTTCATTTTCTCCACATCCTTGCCAATAATTGCTATTGTCTTCTTTTAAAGTATTATTACAGACATCTTAGTGGTTATAAAGCAATATTTCATTGTGGCCCAAAGAGGACTTGCATTTCTCTAATGACTAATAATGTTGACCATTTTTCATGTATATCTTCTTTGGGGAAATGTCTCCTCAAGCCCTTTGCCTGGATTTAAATTGGGCTGTTTATATCTTTTTGTTGTTGAGTTGTAAGAGTTCTTTATATATTCTGGATACTAGAC
>NW_021158208.1:0-1373 GCF_002837175.3 Physeter macrocephalus | reverse complement strand
TTTTTTTTTCCCTGTCTTTTTTCATTCTTGCTGCCTCTTCTTCTAAGGACAAGCTAAAGTGCCACATCACTAAGAGGAGCAAGAGGTATTTGTTGAAAAGTTGGAGGTGGGACAAGGAAAGAGATACTCTGTATCCTGCCCAGAAAGTGTGACATTGCCTCAGGTCTCTAAATGTTTGAAAGCCATATTTATGTGGCAAGGTTTGAATAGCCTTTCTTTGACTGTGTAAGAAATGCTGTCCTCTTAACCAGATATTTTTCAGCTCATCTGACATTTATTACTTAGTCTGACATTATTTCAAATACTCAGAGGGAAAGATGAATGTGGGATCCAATTCACAAAGTGCTCTTGGAGGAATGGAAAGGCATTATGACTTTTTCCTAGACCTTTTTGGTGTTGATTTTCTCTTCTTTCTTTTAAATCAGCCTCTGGTTATTGAGCTCACTCTGCTCCCAGTAGAATGATTTATTTTGAGTTTCATTTTCAGAAAGTGACCAACAATTCAATTCTCCAGTGTTTGATGGCTTAAGTATGGCAAAGCTGCTGGGAAGGACGCTTGAGACCTGGAGAAACCACATTGGAAAGTTCAGTGTGGGACTACGTAAAGCAAATTGTTTATAACTTAAGTTCATGGCTCCCAATGATTGGATCATCCCCCTGGTGTTCTTCTGTACTCTTTCCTAGACGGGCATTTGATCATTAATTCAGGAAACATTTATTAATAAGTATCAATTGTTTATTAGGAAACTGGAGATAGAGAAATGAATAATATGCCACATCATCTCACAAGGAGCTGATGGTATAAGAGGAAATATAGAGCAATGCAGTGGAGGCATATATAATGGGGTTCTATGGAGACACATAGGAGGTCACTTAACTCATTCCCATTGGAGGTTTAAGGAATAAGATGATGCTTAGGCTTGTAAGGGAGCAAAAATAATTTTCCCTCTATACTTCTAGGTTCTTGGCTTAGACCCACCCTGTAATATAAGACAGATGAATGGGAGAAAAACAAACAGAAGTTTAATAACACGTAGAACTCCTGTATTTATACATGGGAGATACCCAGGAAAACTGAGTAACTCTGTGTAATGGCCTAAGCCACCATCTTAGATACCATCTCCAGCTAAAGACCAAAAAAAGATGTTATAGGAGGTTAACAGGCAAAGCTTAGTAAAGGAGGATGTGGCTGCTATAATGCAGATTAAGGTGGCTTCTCCATTGTTTAGAGTTTCTAGAGATTTCATCATCCTCTTTTTCCTGGTAAGGAGAGGGAGACACCCTTACAAATGGAGATTTCCCTTATAAATACAAATGTCTCTTACAAACCAGCACCTCCTACTGGGTTTTCAGAATTTCTCCTGTGTCTACTG
>NW_021158207.1:0-1373 GCF_002837175.3 Physeter macrocephalus | reverse complement strand
ATGGAATATTACTCAGCCATAAAAAGGAATGAAACTGAGTCATTTGTAGTGAGGTGGATTGACCTAGAGTCTGACCTACCTTATTTATTCCACACGGCATCTCTGGTATCTCTTCATTGCCATTTTGCCCTGATTCACCCAGCAAGCAAATGCAGGATCTGGCGTAGTGGTGGCCAGTGGCCCAATTGCTTCTACAAGCAGAGAGCTTAGCTTGAAGTCCCCCAAGTCTCTGCTTTCTTGGCAGAGTTTTGAGGTCACACTCTTTCCTCTTCTATCTTACTCTTCTATGACAATAGCTGAAAAACAACTCTTCTTTCTTGCTCTGTGAGTCCACAGGAACAAATCAAAGTCGACTGCCCATCTTAGTATGTTGTGCTTAGAAGACACTGTCTAGTCTAGTATTTCCCAGACTTTAGTCATTTAGCCTTCACGATTTATGCCATGTTCATGTACCTCGTTTACTATTATTTACTTAATACTCATCTTCAAATAAATACGCTATTTCATTTTTTCTTTTTCTAAGCAATATGATATCTGTGAAATCATCAGTTGGATATACTGGTTATAGTTTTCTAATATACCTTAAAAAATTACATAGTTATTAAATATTTTAAATAGTCATTTGTGTACTGTGTAATGTATTTCACTTTTACCCCCTTTGTTATACACACCATACTCCGAGAAATTCATTAAAATTAAATAAAATTTAAAATTCAGTTCCTTGGTTGAATTAGCCACATTTTAAATGCTCAGTAGCCACTGTGGCTACCATGTTGAACAAGGCAGAGAGCAGCCCTATCATCCCAGAAAGTTGTACTAAATGGCTCTGCTTAAGGTTTGCCCAGGACATGTTGACTGCTTTCATTGGCTAAAGCTAAACCAATATAAGGTAAGATTACCAAAGGAATTGTGAATAATGATTAATTTAGGAAATGCTAGCAAAAATGTACGCTCTCCCAGTCTGTCTCTCTCCCTTCCATGTGTGTCTGAGTGTGTCCTCTGCTTTCCTGCTTCTCTTCCTCTTGCTCCACCTCTGTTTGTCCTAGCTCACTTCCTTTTTTTACAATTGAAGTCTAGTTAATTTACAATGTTATGTTAGTTTCAAGTGTACAGCAGAGTGATTCAGTTATACACAAATATATATTCTTTTTCAGATTTTTTTCCCATTATATGTATTACAAGATACTGAATATAGTTCACTGTGCTATATAGTAAGACCTTATTGCTTACCTATTTTATATATAGTGGTGTATATATATTAATCCCAAACTCCTAATTTCTCTCTCCCCCACCCCTCCCTGCTATCCTCTTTGGTAACCCTAAGTTTCTATGTCTGTGAGTCTATCTCTGTTTTGTAAATAAGTTCATTTGTA
>NW_021158206.1:0-1375 GCF_002837175.3 Physeter macrocephalus | reverse complement strand
CTGAGCCTGCGCGTCCAGAGCCTGTGCTCCACAACGGGAGAGGCCCGCGTACCGAAAAAAAAAAAAAAAAATTACTGGTGGTCTAGTAAGTAAAATGTTTTTCCGTGTTCTATGAGTCACTCTAACAAATTAATCTAACCTGAGGAGGGGGTCATGGGAACTTCTAATTTATAGCCAGTTGCTCAGAAGCACAGGTAACAACCTGGACTTGTGGCTGGAATCTGAAGTCCAAGGAGGGGATTGATGGAACCTCCAGTCTGTAGCCAATTGGTCAGAAGCACAGGTAACAGCTTGGGCTTGCAACTGGCTTCTGAAGTGGTTAGGGGGTTGAGGAAATCTTATAGGACTGAACACTTAACCGTTGGAACCTGATACTTCCTCTGGGTAGTTAGTGTCAGAATTGAGTTGTACTCTTAGACACACTGCTGCTGTCCAAGGTTTGTTGGTGTGGGGACCCTCCCCATCCCCCATGTTGGAAACTGGGTCTCAGAACCTCCAAAAAAGGAGCTCTACTCATAAGTCTGCACTTCTTTGTTGCTTTGTTAAGTTTAAAAAAAATAGGAAATGCATCAAAGAAATAGAAAAATAGAAAGTGAGAAACATCCTCCTTGCTCTTGGAAAGTTTATGGATATGACTGATATACCAAGACACAAATTTATAGACAAATACATACATAAAACTCATATTTTTAATCACAAGAAAGCAATAAATTCACAAATGCAAAATAATTTCTTTGATTTGTTGTTTGAGTGTGGGCATTCCTGAGGTGGAATTGTGCATTTGGGGACAACAGTGCTCACACTCTGACCAGCGTCTCCAGGGAAAATAAAGTTTACCTTTTGGTACACTGTTAGCACACACTTTCCTAAATACACAAATTAAATGTTTTACAAATCAATAGTCTTCATGCAGGTGATCTGCTCTGCTGTCTCCAACTCATGCAAAATCATATCTGAAAAACCGTGAGTTGTCAGTCATTGGATTCATTTCCTGACCTTTCCATGCGTCATTGCCCATGGGTGTGGGGAGAGCTCAGATCTCTCCAGTTTAGCACTTGTTACTGCCTTTCAGTTTTTCTAACTTTGAGCAATGAAGAGGAAGTGTTTCCCCAAGGCTGAGAAGACTTGTACTACCACATTAAGCAATTAATAGTTCATTCTTTTTTAAAAAAGATTTATTTATTATTTATTTAATTAATTTATTTTTGGCTGTGTTGGGTCTTAGTTGCGGCATGCGGGATCTTCGTTGAGGCATGCAGGATCTTTCGTTGGGGCGCACGAGCTCTTCATTGTGGTGCATGGGTTTCTCTTTAGTTGCAGCGTGCAGGCTTCTCTCTAGTTGTGGCACGCAGGCTCCAGGGCGCGTGGGCTCTGT
>NW_021158205.1:0-1375 GCF_002837175.3 Physeter macrocephalus | reverse complement strand
GTGGTCCAGTGGTTAGGACTCTGTGCTTTCACTGCCGAGGGCCCGGGTTCAGTCCCCGGTCAGGGAACTAAGATCCCGCAAGCAGTGCACCAAAAAAACCAAAAAACAAAAAACATTTGGAAGCCATGGGTCTACAGGAGTCTATGACATTTTCTAAGCTAGATATCAGAGTCTAGAAACAACCAGCAGGACCCACCTGATCCGGGAGTATAGAGGGTTAAGATGAGAAGAGAGAAAAACCAGAAAACAAAGTAAGTTTATTCGTCCTCCTTCAGAGAACATTTTCCCCGAAATAGAGTCTCCCTGACACCAGGCCCAGCTTCCACAATTGAACTGAGAGGACCGTCTTTCCCTTTACTTCCCCAACTCACCCAAAGCTTTTAAAACAGATGCCTGAAACCAAATGGGAGTGAAAAGCAGTGGCAGGTCTTCCACAATCCCAATTTTAGAATGTTCAGGCTGCCACAGGAGAGGCTGTTGGGAGTGGCCTCCGGTTGAGATGAAGCACCCACTGCTGCATTCAGCGGGAGGTCGCTAGTCCTTGCAGAAGGAAGGGCTTTGCTGCCTCCAGAATGTCCAGTTTAGGGTCCAGTGAGCGGCCAAGCCCCTCCAACACCATGATGGCAAACACAATTGAGGCAAAGTTGCTCTCAAGCTTTACCTGAAACAGAAAAACAGTGGTTCTTTCCAAAGCCCATTGATATACAGAGAGTGTCCTGGGTAACATGTCACCGTCCACTCCCGGCCTCGTCTACCTGCCCATGTGATTTTTATCATCTACCTAACATTCTTTTCCCTACCCAGTCATTTTTCCCACCATCTCATCTACTCACCCAACCCCCCACCTACTAGAAATATTAAGGAAAATATAGGGGATGCCGTGTGTACAGCTCTTCTCTAGGGGAAGTGTGTAAGTGTGTGAATGACTAAAAATACTGAAGTGAATAGTTTACAGCTACACTGGGAACCAGAAATCTAAATAAGGGTCATTCTTCAAAATCCACAGTAGTCTTTTTGAGACCAAGCACAACCGGCTTTGCTCAAATACAGCAGAGTTTCTTCCCCTTTGGAGCCAAGTTAATAGTAATAACAATTTACGAGGATTACCCAATTAATTCTCAAAAGTACTCTCATTATCTCCATTCAGTAGATAAGGAAGCTAAGGCTCAGGGTGGCTCAGGTGGTGACTTACTCAAGGCCTCTGGGTGAGGAAGAGTAGAGCCAGGATTTAAACCTAAAACAAGAATCTCTTTTCAGGTGGACAGAAGGTCAGGCAATGGAAGGTTGACTCATGGGGAAATAATCTTTGTTAAAAGTAAAGGGGACCGGGGACTTCCCTGGTGGCGCAGTGGTTAAGAATCTGCCTGCCAATGCA
>NW_021158204.1:0-1376 GCF_002837175.3 Physeter macrocephalus | reverse complement strand
AGGCTCTAGAGTGCAGGCTCAGTAGTTGTGGCACATGGGTTTAGTTGCTCCACGGCATATGGGATCTTCCTGGACCAGGGCTCAAACCTGTGTCTCCTGCATTGGCAGGAGGATTCTTTACCACTGTACCACCAGGGAAGTCCCATTTTTATTTCTAATAAAGTAAATTCTTTGTTTAAAAAAAAAAGAAAGAAAAAAGAAAAAAAATTCGTACATGCCAGGTGATATTTTCTTTAAGGGCTTCATGGGTGTTACATTATTTAATCCTCACAATAACTTAAGAGGCTCTATTATCAGCTTAGAGATGGAGAAACTGAGGCCCAGAGAGTTTGGACAATTTCCTTGTGCTCAGACAGCCCCCTACTGCACAGACTTGTGGGGACCAACCAAACTAATGCAAGTAAAACTGCTTGGCACTATAAAGTGCTGTACCAGGCGACCACACCCTTCTTCTTATTATAGCATCGTACAGAAAAACCCGAACGAACTTTTTGGCCAAACCAATATTATTAGCAATGGTAATGGTAGCCATATCCGGCACACTTCTCCCAGGACGACAGAGGAGAATGTGGGCTCAGGGTCCCACATCCTCACATGGAGCCCCCACTAGTCAGTCAACAGCTCTCTTTAAATACAAGTGGTTTTTATGCATTCCATCATAAATCAGGCTAAATCTGATAAGGTCAGGACTTGGAGAATGAACACTAGCTCAGCAGAGCCTAGAGGATTTGGCAGGTGTAGAGCTTCAGCTAGATTTGCACTCCGTGGCAAAGTTTCCCAGGAAAATTTCAAAACGAGCGACCTGCTGAAGCATCCTGGGAGAGTTTACCATTTTTGCCCTCGTTGGCAAGTTTCTGGTGGATCCTTCGAGACTGGGCCCTGACCAGGCCCGGTCCCAGGCAGCCTTCGTTTCAGATGCTGCACGGATGTTTTTAAATGAGGTTCCATCTTACAGGCTGGCTTCCTTTGTCTCTTTTGAGTGTGAAAAAATAACTGTGTGGTGGTTTAGCCCATGATGAAGGGACTCATATCTTTCAAAAGATCGGGTGGTGACACTTTGGAGAGACAAAGAAAGGGACCTGGGTGCTCATCTCATTACTACCCGTAATGAGATGGTACAGACTCTTATTAAGCACCAACTATGCGTTCTTCTAATGAGACAAGATTGTGGCCCAAGGTGGGCCTCCAAGCTGACCAGAGACCAAATAGGTAAATATAGACCATATATAGATCAAAAGCCCCATGTGCAGAAATTCTATTCATTCTCCATTGATCCCGAATGCTTGGCATAGCTTCTGGCAGGTCCTCTCTTTAGGGATGGGATATCAGCTGTTCCTGACACTCTCACTCACTCACTGGGAATTGCCTCTGTCTGG
>NW_021158203.1:0-1377 GCF_002837175.3 Physeter macrocephalus | reverse complement strand
GGGGGGGGGCTGGAGGAGATTGAATAACCAGTGAGTATGGATAGCACACAGAGACAGATGTCCAAAGACTGAGGTCTATGGCACTCCAGAATATAGATGGCAGGAAGAAATGTAGGAACCAGCGATGAAGACTAGCTTGCAGAATTAGCTTGCAAGTTAGAGCGAAAACAGCAGAGTCCCAGGTCTTGGAAGGCAAGTAAAGAAGGTGTGCGGGGCCACTTATCCAAGCAGTCTTAACTGTTAGTCTCCAGGTGCAACAGTTTCAAAGCTGTGAAAGTTATGGGAACTTCTGGTTCAGATGAATGATCCAAACATAGTTCTAAAAGCCAGTTCCTCCTGAAATCCTAAACATGATGCAAAGCCTTTGTCTTAGTCCATGAGGGAGCCCACAGACTGGGTGACTTATAAACAACAGAAATGTACTTCTCCCAGTTCTGGAGGCTGCAGCAGGTCTGGTGAGAACCTACTCCTGGTTCCCAGACGCCATCCTCTCACTAACCCTAATCCCTGGGCAAACAATGCTGTGACTTATGCAAAAGAAAGCCCTGTTATTCTTAGTGACAGTCTACGTGCCTCTACCTGCAGTGAAACAAACATTTGACATTGAAAAACAAAGTCTTGGTTACTTTCAAGACTGGGCCAGCTGAGGATCCTGAAGATATTATGTGAGAGCTGGATAAACCTATTAGGGTTAATTCCCCTCACAAGAGTTATTCTCTTGTTACCCAATTTGTACATCACCTGTCTTCTGCTAGATTTCTAGGGCTTTACTTGTGTAGCAGAAGCAGCACCTTGTTTAATTAAAGTTGACAAATGACCACCTTTAGACACATCTTGATTTTTCTCTTTTCTGCAGAAGCAAACCTTAGCTCCAGACTACTGCCCGGGTGGTGGGAACTACCGGGTCTCCAGCGGCTAGTCCTCTCCATCATTCTGTCCGGATGACCACGTCGTGGCCCCTGCTGCGGCCTCTGGGCTCACGGAGCAGAGTGGGGAGCACGACTCACAATAGAGACCGAATCCAGGCGGGACAGAAGTTCGCACTGAACTCAAGCGTCGGGACTCTGAACACTGTTCCGAGGAAACACCGCCAAAGACTTTTTTTTTAAAGGATCTCTCAATTTCCAAACCAGAAATACTGAAAAAATAAAGTGGAAGACGTTTACATGGTAATTTTACTACTGATACACAGCTGGCAGAAATGGCTGTGTGCTGAGTTTTCCCAGGTACTTATTCGTCCTTTTTAAAAAATAATTAATTAATTAATATTTTTGGCTGCATTGGGTTTTCGTTGCTGCGCATGGGCTTTCTCTAGTTGCAGAGAGCAGGGCTACTCTTCGTTGGGGTGCATGGGCTTCTCATTGCAGTGGCTTCTCT
>NW_021158202.1:0-1377 GCF_002837175.3 Physeter macrocephalus | reverse complement strand
AAAAAAAAAAAAAAAAAAAAGGAATTAGGAATATTAAATAAAGCTGTGCATTCATGAAGCTTGATATTCCCACTATATTTGTATCTTAGATAAAAGTTTATTTCAAGGAGTAATCAAAGGAATTCTGAAGCTTTTCTATCTTTACACCTACATGTTTGCCATTATTGGCAATCTCCCTCCTAGTTAAAGATGTTGCTTAGATTTTAGATTTGTCTTGCTTCCAGTCAAGTTTGTGAGATTTGTCATTTTAATCTTATTTTTAAAGTTGTATTTCTCCCCTGAGATCATTATCAAGGTCATTACCAATTCTTGCCCCATGTTAACAAGAAGAAAAGAAAAAAGAAAAGGACAATTATTAGGTATCATTCACATTAGGTGTTTCATTCTTTGCTGACCTATTTCTCAAGTGCTCTGATAAAAGATTATAAAGTCTGTATTTCATGAGTGTTTAGAATCAAAGTTGAATATATGTCAAGTGTTTCCCTATGTGAGAGTTGGCAACTGTTCCCACCAGTACTGATTCTAGAGTTTTGTTGGATTATAAAATCTTGTAACTGCAAAGCTTTGTATATAATTTTTCCATTATTCAGATTTGTTATTTTTTTCCCTCATCGGCATTTTTTAAAGAAAGCTATTTGGTAAGGGATAAGGCTTGACTAAATGGGATATTGCAAGATTTCAGTTCCTGTATCTTTTTCTCCATCCTTTTTGTATATCAAGTGAACACAAGGAAAATTCAATATAATGTCATTTTTATGCTTCAAGATTCAAAAGAAATGCAAAATCACAGAGAAAATTATAATTTTATGAACCTTTGAGCTGGAAGACACATAGTGCTCCAAACTCTGATTGTATCACGTAAGAACCCAAACCCAGAAGGCGGATGGCTTTTTAAAGTTGGGTTAGTGGTAGAAGCCACATCAGAATCCAGTATTTGTGATTACCAACTTAGTGGTGTTTCAGCCATAGCACACTATTTCCAAAGGCAAAGGAAAAAAATAAATGAATAGTGTAAATCAGCTTTTCTGAGATATACTCACATTTCTGAGATATACACATTTATGTATATGCCTACATCTACTTTCATATACATATACACATTTACACATGTATGTATTAATACCTCCTTTGGATCTCTGTTCAAAGGTCACATTATCAGAGAGGTCCTCTTTGATCCCCCCCTTCATGAAATATTACCCATTTCTACCCCATTTCTTTCTTTCTTTTTTCTTTTTTTTTGGCAGCAGAAAAAATATTTACTTAGTAGAAAAGTACATTTTGTGTTTGTTTTTTTTAAATTAATTTTTATTGGAGTATAGTTGACAAACAATGTTGTGTTAGTTTCTGCTGTACAGCAAAGTGATTCTGTTATACATA
>NW_021158201.1:0-1378 GCF_002837175.3 Physeter macrocephalus | reverse complement strand
CTGCATTGGCAGGCGGATTCTTAACCACTGCCCCACCAGGGAAGCCCTGCAAATCACATTTCTAATCTGACAACTGGCTCTCGGTTAGGCTCTGGAGCTGGGGGCCGCTAGAGGGATTCTGCAAGGCTAGGGGAGGAAATGGAGTTGGAGGTAGTGAGCCAGGAAATACGTACTGATGTCCTACAGCCCACGTGGCACAGACACTGTAGGGAGAAGGGGTTAAGAATGAGGGCTCGCCCAGCCTACCCACCTTCTCCCTCCATAGCCTCAACTATAGAGTCTGGGAAAACAAAATACCCATTTGCTGGCCACCCTTGCAGCTGCGTGGATCCCTTGCTGAGATCCTATGCAGAGATTGCTACAGGATTCCGGTACAAGGACAGTCCAAAAATATTAATAAAATAAATGTATAAATCAATAAACATGAATGCAAAAATTTTTAAATCTTTTCCTTAGCACCCAGCACCATCTATGAAGTACCCTTGTAACAGCTTGAATGCTTCCACCTACAGGAGATACTGTGGAAGAGAAACGCACTGAAGGTCACCAAAAAGAAGGATTTTTGAGATACTCAGGGAAATTTGATTATTGTCTGGGTATTATACAATAGCAAAAATGTATTAATACTCTCATTAGTCCATTTCTGTTTTTAGAAATACATACTGGAATATAAGGAGTGTGTGGTCAATTAGATTGCTATTTAGAAATATTCTCTCTCGTGCTCTCCAATTCCACTAAAAACCTGAGTGTATTTCCTTGCCCCTTGACTTTGGATTTGGCCACATGACTTGTTCCAATTCTAAGCTTAGGCCTTAAGGGGTCTTGCATATTTCTGCTTACTCTCTTGCCCCTCTGCCATTGTCCAACACAACCAAGCTAACAGACACAAAAACTGTTACCATAAGCAGAGTACACCAAATAAATACATATGGCATTGGCTTTGGGGCCAGGCTGCAACAGCTGAGGAAACTATTAGAAGAGGTTGGGAAAATGGTAACCTGCGTGATGTAGCCATGAAACGTTTTGTAAAACTCTTGCTGGCAGTAACTTAGAAGACAGAAAGTGTAACCTAATGAATTTGTGAACTTGGGCAAGATGTTTTCCTGGCAAAGGGTGAAAGTGTGAGCTTGTTTATTGTAGCTGCAGATAGTAAGTTACTTTAAGAAAGTGATAAACTCAGAAAAAAAAACAGTACAGTATGAAATAACATGCTACTTGCATTAGTCTTTAAAATTTTCTGAAAATGCTTTGGGAAAGAATATAGAAAAGTGAGAAAAAAGATTAGGCAAATGTGGCAAAATGTTAATTGTTGAAACTGCATGACAGGTGTTATATATGGAGATTCATAGTACTATTTTCTCTTTTTGTGTATTTTCAT
>NW_021158200.1:0-1378 GCF_002837175.3 Physeter macrocephalus | reverse complement strand
GGCCTCTGCCAGCCTGGATTTCTGAGTGACAACGAGGAGTAGAATCCCCCAGTGACCTGTGTTGGATTTATACCTTCAGTGAGAAATAAGCCTATTGTGCATTAAACCACTAAGGTTTGAGAGTTAATTTGTTACCACAGCATTACCTACGCCATCTCGCCTAATACAGTGGCAGATGCAAGGATTTGAACCCGAGGCTGTGTGTCTCCAGAATCTGCATTTTGTTGCATTTTTAGGACGAAGTCTAAGCCTCCATGGTCATCTAAGCAAGTCTGACAGCTTGCTTACAAGGGACCATGTGCTGGCTGAAACTTGGGAACTTTAGGACTGTGGCAAGTTCATCCCCTTCAGAGGAGTAATGGCTGATCTAAAATAACTATTAAGGCTGGAGATTTTCTACTGCATTATCCACTCCTTCCCCATTATGAGAAGTTACAGGAGAAAGGATATGAGTGCCTCTGAACATATTTTCACCTTTGAGGTTAAAAAATATATTTTCTACTCCAGGCATTTTGCTTTTACATTGCAAATACATTTGGACTCTTTTACAGTTTTATGTCTTTTAAACATTTGTTGCATTATGGAAAAAAATTACCCTTAACAGCTTTCAAGAGCCTCTGCTTAATGCATATTGTTCGTTCCTTTCCTCTAGGTGTGAATTAATGTATTAATTAATTATTGGAGTGGGTGTTGCTTGTCAAAAAGGAAAAACTATATGGCAGTTAGAAGGCATCTTGGTACATTTCAAAGCTGTGTTTGGACATTGCCCTGGCTCTGTGGATTGTTCAGAACCTCTCCTAATACTAACTCATTAGGAGAAAGCATTATTACAAGTGAAGCTAAGATGTGCATTTGCATAATTTCCAGATCTGTATGTGTTATTCATACAATTATAGTGTTGGTTTAATCACAAAGTTGTTAGGCTATTTTCAGGAAGTATTTGAGAGCTGTCTTTATGATGTGTAGCTCAATTTTATTCTGAAGAAATTCAGTTACACTGACCATTAAAACAATACAATCTAAAATGGAAGTTTCCATAGTTGGTGGACCAAACAATCTTGTTTTATTCCTCACTGGCGAATTGATAATTTGCTGGTCAGCTAAACAAAGTCTCATAAATTGCCTTGTGTGGGGATAGTAATAAAATATGAGATCTGGTTTTTGCTCCTGAAGAATTTTCAATTTAAGGAAAATTTTAGAATTTAATAATTATGCTTTAGGTTTTACAGTACTGTGCTGTTCTTGAATTTGGAAGGTGATGGCCATTTTAAGGATGGGAATTTTATTTGATTATGGAAACAGAGCTATCATTTTACTTTCCATGGTGGAGATTTTTGGATAGCTTCCCCTCCCCCATACCCTTTTTTTTTTTTTTTTT
>NW_021158199.1:0-1378 GCF_002837175.3 Physeter macrocephalus | reverse complement strand
CCCTCTTGGTCTTCTCCAAATCCTGTCCTCCCCTCAGGGTCTGGTTCAACTCCCTCCTTCTCCAAGAAGCCTTCCATGACCACGGAGGGCCCATAGTTCAGAGGCTTCTCTCCTATGGTTCCTTGGGCTCTGACATTCACAGGAAACTCACCTTCCCTTCCTGTTGCTATGTGAGTTTCCTGCTCATCCGTGTGATCATTTCTCCAACTGGAAGCTCCTGCCTGGTGGAGGGGCTACCTCTCATACTTTCTTGTACTCTATAACACTTAGTTGAGTGTCCGGTGCAAAGAAACTAATGGACTATTTTAGACTTTACAAAATGATCTTTTCTGCCTTCCCTCATACCATTCCAAAGCTAATTGGACTTGTTATATTGTCTAGTTTATACTACTGTCTGCCAGGGATTCCCCATGTTTTCTTAGCATTGAATGATGAGTTTAACATCATTTATATTCATCTGGAGCTTCAGAGTTGAAAAATACCCTGCCGCACGCATGGAGATCGAAGGTCAGGAAAGTAAAGCCACCCTCTAGATTCTGGGCATGTTGCTGATCAAAGTGATAGATGAGTTCCAAGTCACACTTAGGCTGACTAAGGGCTAACAGGAGCTTAAGGAGAACCACTGATTTAAACACCTTCCAGTAAGTGGGAGTTTTTGAAGAGGCACAGGATGTAGAGACCACCCGCTTCTGCATCTCAGAGTTTCCATACATGAAATGATCCAAGTGGACAAGCTTAGGAATCTCTCACCTCTGACAGTCTGTGATAACGCAATAGTTGCTGTGTGGGCTTCATACTCATGGCCCAAATACTAGACCCATTTATTTACCTGCTCTTGGATGTTTATTTTGTTTTGACAGATGAGATGCTTATTCCCATTGTCTGATAAATTCTAAAATACAGCTTTTGCTTCTTCCTTCTTTCCACATCATCTTCCTCTTAATTTACTGCATATTCAGCCTCTGGCTCAGTCACATTAATCACATGCCCAGTGTACATCAAAGGAGGTCACCATGCTGATATATTTCATTCGACCCCCAGATCCAGTTTCCACTCTCCTCTACCCTGCCTGTACTCATAGAGCGACAGCTCTACATCCGTGGGCTCTCTTGACTCTGGTGTTTTACTGGGTTTAGCCAATGGGAGGCACTGGCAGGAGGTCAAAGTGTGGGAGGAGAATAGAGGTCAGGGTATCAACTCCCCTGGCTCCCCTCCTGTTGGGTCACTGCAGAGCCCTCCATTAAAGACCACAGCTCGGGCTTCCCTGGTGGCGCAGTGGTTTAGAGTCCGCCTGCCCATGCAGGGGATGCGGGTTCGTGCCCCGGTCCAGAAGGATCCCACGTGCCGCGGAGCGGCTGGGCCCGTGAGCCATGGCCGC
>NW_021158198.1:0-1379 GCF_002837175.3 Physeter macrocephalus | reverse complement strand
TGTTCCTATTACCATTTTCTTAATTGTTTTGGGTTTGTTTTTGTGTGTCATTTTCTTCTCTTGTGTTTCCCACTTAGAGAAGTTTCTTTAGCATGTGCTGTAAAGGTGGTTTGGTGGTTCTGAATTCTCTTAGCTTTTGTTTGTCTGAAAAGCTTTTGACTTCTCCATCGAATTTGAATGCAATCCTTGCTGGGTAGAGTAATCTTGGTGGTAGGTTTTTCTCTTTCATCACTTGAAGTGTATCCTGCCACTCCCTTCTGTCCTTCAGAGTTTCCCCTGAAAAATCAGCTGATAACCTTATGGGGATTCCTTGTATGTTATTTTTGTTTTTCCCTTGCTGCTTTTAATAATTTTTCTTTGAAATTAATTTTTGTTAGTTTGATTAACATGTGACTTGTATTTTTCCTAGGGTTTATCCTGTATGGAACTCTCTGTGCTTCCTGGACTTGGGTGACTATTTCTTTTCCCATGTTAGGGAATTTTTCCACTATAATCTCTTCAAATATTTTCTCAGATCCTTTCTTTTTCTCTTCTTCTTCTGGGACCCCTATAATTCAAATGTTGGTGCATTTAGTGTTGTCCCAGAGGTCTCTGAGATTGTCTTCAATTCTTTTCATTCTTCTTTCTTTATTCTGCTCCTTGGCAGTTATTTCCACCATTTTGTCTTCCAGCTCACTTATTCGTTCTTCTGCCTCTGTTATTCTGTTATTGTTTCCTTCTAGTGTATTTTTCATTTCATTTGTGTTGTTCATCTGTGTTTGTTTGTTCTTTAGTTCTTCTAGATCTTTGTTAAACATTTCTTGTATTTTCTCAATCCGTGCTTCCATTCTATTTCTGAGATTCTGGATCATCTTTACTATCATTACTCTGAATTCTTTTTCAGGTAGATTGCCTATTTCCTCTTCATTTATTTGGTCTTGTAGGTTTTCACCTTGCTCCTTCATCTCTGGCATATATTTTTGCTGTCTCATTTTTGTTTTTTTTAAGAGTGGGATTGTGTTCCGGTGTTACCGGTTGTTTGGCCAGAGGCTTCCAACGCTGGAGTCTGGAGGCTGTTGGGTGGAGCTGCGTCTTGGTGCTGAGATGAGGAACTCTGTGAGACCTCACTCCAATGAATATTCCCTGGGGTCTGAGCTTCTCTGTTAGTTCAGTGGTTTGGACTTGGAGCTCCCACTGCAGGAGCTTCCCCCCGACCCAAGCTCGCAAGTCAAGATCCTGCAAGCTGCGTGGGGCAGCAAAAAAAAAAAAAAAAGGGAGAGCAATAACAAAGTAAAAGATAAAATTAGGGCTTCCCTGGTGGCACGGTGGTTGAGAGTCCGCCTGCCGAAGCAGGGGACGCGGGTTTGTGCCCCAGTCCGGGAAGATCCCACATGCCGCGG
>NW_021158197.1:0-1379 GCF_002837175.3 Physeter macrocephalus | reverse complement strand
GGATATATGTATACGTATAGCTGATTCACTTTGTTATAAAGCAGAAACAAACACACCGTTGTAAAGCAATTATATTCCGATAAAGATGTTAAAAAAAAAAAAAGAAAGAAAAGGCAGCAGCAGCAGCTGGGTAAGCCTTCAGGGGAGGCAGTGGTCTCAGAGGATAGCCAGGTTAAAGAAGAAGGGGAAGGAGAAGTTTAGGGGGGAATGAGAGTGCTTTCTGGTCACAGGCCATGAGTTCTAGAGAGTACAGGTCAAGGGTAGGGTGGCTTAGCATGGACGATGCTCAGATTAATATAAGAATGATGAATTGGTTGGCACTGGATGACCAAGTAGGTGAGATTTTGATCAGTCACTTGGGTAAACAGGTGTAAAGAGGCAGAGCCAGTTTCATGAGCATGTCACCTGGGTGGTCACACAGGGGCTTCTGCTTAGAAGGGCTTCCTGCTTGGTTTAATGCTCTGCTGTGGCTACCTTAAAATGTCTAACACTTTTTGAACACAGAGCCTTGCATTTTCATTTTGCTCTGGGTTCCACGAATTTTGCAGTTGCTCCTGGGACAGGGTTAGGTGTGAGGAGAGTGCAGTCCCCGCAATGCATGTGGTGCTGTGGGTGTGCTGGGCTGACTGCCCAGGCTTTACCAGGTCTCTTTGCCCTTCCCGGTGGTGCTGGTGTAGACTATTTGTGTCAGTCGACTGATCCAAGGCTCAGCCTCACTTCCTTCCCACACATCTCCCAGTTGGAATATTTGGGGGGTTCTGCTTGGGTCTCTTATTCTAACTTTGTCAGTTGTTTGTGGAAAGGAATAGGCCACATCAACCTTTCTTCAAACCAGCCTATTGTATAAGATGTCCTATAGAAGTTCGTAAAAGTTTCTAACATGAAGATGTCTCTATTTCTCTGTGTGCACCACTGATAGGTTTCCCCCAATTTTATGAACTTTGGTCATTTTATGAGAACTGGGGTGCAACAAAGAAGAAGAAATATATGTATTCAAATCACCATTAGAAGAGATTTTACTTTCTCTTTCTTAATATGTTCTCCCCTCTTTTTATTTTAGTTTTTGTTTTTCTGCCATACAGAATGTCTTTTGTTTAAATTGAAGTATAGTTGATGTATAATATTATATAAATTCCAGGTGTACAATATAGTGATTCACAATTATTAAGGATTTTACTCCATTATAAAATATTTGTTATATTCCCTGTGATGTACAACATATCTTTTAGCTCATTTTAAACCTAATAGTTTGTACCTCTTAATGTGCTACCCCTATATTGCCCCTCTCCTCTGCTCTCTCCCCGTTGGTAACTACTAGTTTGTTCTTTATATCTGTGAGCCTGCTTCTTTTTTGTTATATTCACTAGTTTGTTGTGTTT
>NW_021158196.1:0-1379 GCF_002837175.3 Physeter macrocephalus | reverse complement strand
GGGGATGTATTAAGATGGGAATCACTTGGTGTGAAGCTTCATCTTACCCAGCTGTTTTCTCTGAGCCTTCATGTAAAGCAAATTTCAGTTCATACGGAGCCAACTGCACCTACAGGGATCCCAAAATACTTCCCTGCAACGGCCCTTCCTGCCAAAACACACCAAAGCTGGTCTCCCAGGAATGTCAGTGTTGACCGTGATGAGGCCAGACTCTGATTGGCCCACACAGGGACCGAGGCCTGAGACCTACCGGTTTCTCTGTCCGCCCGTTGCCCTGTGGCCCTCCCCGCCGACATTTGCACACAGCAAGCTCATGCCCATGCTAATTGTGAGTGATTTCTGAGCTCTGTGTCCATCACCCCAGCCCCAGCGAGCCCCGATGACCTTGCGAAGACCACTGTTCTGAGGACAGCCATCTGCACGGCTCCAGAGGGCCGAAAAGGGAAGAAGCAATGCCTAATCATCATCACAGAAGGGTAAAGATTGCAAGGAAACCAATGAAAAGTGTAAAACCAACTCCTAATTAAGTCACTTCCTAGAAGACTAGGCTTTACTCACTGCAACCGTTCCCTAATGAGTGTTTCCGCGCTGAGAGGAACCAGGTGTGCCCATTTCCCAGGACATAGGGGAGATCAGACGGTGCGGGAGGTCTGTGCTCCCCAACCTACCAAGAGCGCTGAAAGCACTTAGAGCGCTAATCAGTACGTCACATTACCCGGACCTAGAGTGTTACCATCCCACGGGAAAACCAAACGTTGTGTTGCAAGTGGGCTGCTTGGCAGACTGCATTGAGGTTTTTCTCTGATGTTAAGCATGATGGTTCTATCTGGGGCTCTTTTAATTAAAAACAAGCTCTGCAGAGCAACATTCTAGCTCTGCGTGCACCTGATTACACAACAAGATGCGCAAATATTTGTATTTGTTTTAGCATGATGCTAATTTATGTTTTATGTTATACTGATTGCCTGAATCCGACCAGTTAAACAAAACATACCATTACATCCTAAAGGATATTCAATTATGAGGTTGGCTACTACTCTTTTCGGTGTCGTCATTTATAAGGGATATAATTTAAGGCATATAATTCATTCCACGATCTTTTATTTATAGCACACAGCGTGTCATGCTGGCTGTTAAGATATACACAAAAGGAAATTTAAAATACATTTTGACCACAACCAATTTGCTGTAGATATACCCAATTCCTCATAACATTCTCCTAGTGGTCATAGCTGTTAACAAATACGATCTTTTGTTTACCATGTTGCTGATATTCACCAGGAGGAAATATAAAAAGCCAGATACTGGTAACCAATACCAATATTTCCAAAGTGTAGATGGATATGTAAGTATTCGTTACTGTCTACATATTTTATTTT
>NW_021158195.1:0-1379 GCF_002837175.3 Physeter macrocephalus | reverse complement strand
TCTTGGTCACAGCTGACTCTTACGTGTCTATAAACGTGCCTGACACAGGTAGATGCTCACATTAATCCTATGTTTCAAAGAATAAACATTTCCTCAAATATATATTCTAGCTGAGTTTAGGGGTAAGTCTCAGGTTTTCCCACCATGTGCATGCTTAACAAAGCACTTTTTCAGATGATTTTAATGACCAGTTCTAAATGGGAAGAAGCAGCAATGCTGTCTTTGGAGGCCACTGAGGTAAAATCACCATTAGCTTGTTGGGACTCAAGCGAGGTTGACCAGAAACTCTGTTTGGCAATGCGAAGCCAGGAGAGAGAGTTAATGGAGTTTATGCCCCGAGTCCCAAGAATGCTGGCCCAGCGCAATGGAACTGGTGTCTGTGTTCCAGGAGATGGCTGCCCACTCCAGGAGAGGCCACTCAGAACATGCAGAGCGAGCTGCCACATACCTCTCAGGCTAGTTTGCTACTGCTTTCATGATGAGATAGAGAAAGTAACCCATTTCAGTGAGCTTTCTGGTATTTGAGAGCCTGGTAACAAGTATTTGCCATGTTTTCCCACTTCCCCATCCTTTCTGACTCTGTTGCAGTTTCCACAACTCTGTTACCAGGCTCTAACAAGATTTTGAACAGGCGAAGTTTCTGAGCTTCTCTGGCCCTCTGAGTATGATGCCTGTGCTAGGTAATCAGCCTGCATTTCTGAGGGCACCCGCCATGGGCCAGGCGCTGAGCTTCAGGGCCAGGGAACACATAGTTCATTGTTTTAGTTATTTTCTTCTGATTTTTTCTCTAATTCAAAGCCATTTTTAAAGTGGTTTTGCAAAATCAATATTAAAATGACGACAGGAATATAAAACAAAATGTTCCCTACTTCCATCAACTAATCAAGGAAAGCAGCCATTTGAGCCCGTGCCCACTAGTCCTTCTCCATATGTCTGTGCAGTTCATACTGGTTATTCTCACCTGCCTTTGGAGCTCCCTCCTACCGTCTGGGCTCCCCCCACCTTATGAAACAGGGCCTGCACGCCACTGTGGAAACTGACTGCACCAGCTTCTGCCTTGCAGAAGGGGCACAGCCGGGGTTCTTGGGCTCTGTTGGTCAGATGCTCCCACCCACACACCAGGTGGATCTGGGGACAGCCTCTCTGTGGAAGCTTTGGCAGTTTTAGCAAGATGGGTTCCCAGGGGCAGTGATAGCAGCAGTGATGGTGATGATGTCCAGTGTCTGGAGTCAGAGTCAGTGGGCAGGGAGAGCCACGCTGTGGTGTGATTTGGGCAGCATTTAGGCTGCCTCCAGTCTTAGTTCTCCAAACCCCTGAACATTTCTGTGAATTTCCCAATATTCTTATTAAATTGTTTTTCTGTTTTTTTTTTTTTTTTT
>NW_021158194.1:0-1380 GCF_002837175.3 Physeter macrocephalus | reverse complement strand
GGCAAAGGAGAGTCGCTAAAGGGTTTCAATCTGGGAGTGACATAAGATAAAGAGCTATTTATAAAGCTCCCAATCACTACTTTGCTCCATCTTGCCATGTGGCTGAACTTGGCACAAAAGTAGGTGGCCCCAGAGATGTGAGGACACCCAAGACAGTTTTTGAGGAGCCCCGACTAGGTCCAGAGCTCATATGGGCTTCCACACTGCCTCATAATCTTTCTGTCTTCATCAAAACCTATACCTACCAAAGAGACTAGCAGGTCAGAGGCAGGCAAGATCTGGGCAGAGAAGCCAAAATGAGGGGAAGAGCAGATTGACCTAAAGACCAGGAGCAGGAGGAGGACCAGCCATATGTCCACTGTCAGCCGGTGGGTCTGGGGATGTTGGCACCCGCATATGAGTCCTTTGGTGTTGCCTGAGATGGTCAGATCTCATGAACTGTCGGCCGCAGTGGTCACATTTATGTGGTCGGTATTTGGTGTGTATCCGAGCATGTCTTCTAAGTTCATCAGAACGGAAGAAGGACCAAGTACAGGCTTCCCACATGCATTTATAGGGCCTTTCACCTGGGGTAATGACAAGGGAGAGAAGGAATTTTGAGGAATAGGCCAGCAGGTAGGAAGGAAGGGGTCTGAGCAGTCAATGTTGAGGAATCAAAAGGAAAAACTCAGGACAGCAGTGAGGAGACAGCACCATCAGCAGTCTCCATCTTGGCACAGTCATCCTGGACTGTGGGAAAGCAAGCTGGTGGGGCCAAAAGAACTTGATCCCAAACTTGAAGGATGATGGGCTAATCCCAAACCATTACAAACCAGGGGTGCCCCACAAATCTAAAGCCCAGAGATCTCTCCACCCACCCCACCCGTCTGACACCTCATTTACCTGTGTGTTTGCGTTGGTGACTCACGAGGTGGGAGCGCTTAGTGTAAGCTTTTTCACAGTTCTCATAGTCACAGCGGTAAGAAGGACCAAGTACAGGCTTCCCACATGCATTTATAGGGCCTTTCACCTGTGTGTTTGCATTGGTGACTCACGAGGTGGGAGTGCTTAGTGTAAGCTTTTTCACAGTTCTCATAGTCACGGCGGTAAGGCCTTGAAACTGGGGATCTCCTCCTGGGAGCCCTTTCCTGGGCCCCGGAGTACTGCTCTGCTCTCCGTGGAGCAGGTAAGGGCTGCTTAGGTAGGAAGGGGTCTTCCTGGGAGACTGGCTGGCTCACAAAAGAGCCCTGGGATTCCAAAGCCAGCAATAATGGTGATCCAGCTGGGGGCATCCCATAGTTGTGGGGGTTTCTAGGGGGCAACATCTGATCCAAAGAGCGGAGCATTGCCAGGGCCTCAGTGGAAGGCATGGTTGGATCCAATAATGTTTTAGGTGTTAAA
>NW_021158193.1:0-1381 GCF_002837175.3 Physeter macrocephalus | reverse complement strand
AGCTGCTTAATTAGGGAATTACATTTTTCTAAAGACTGAGATTTTTTCTAATTTTTACTATATTGGTAATAAGTTCTTTGGTGTGATTTAGTATTTGGAATTATTTAAAGCAAGTGTTCATATTAAATGGAGTGAACTTATTTTTTATGCTAATGTTTTACTGTCTTGAAATGACTAAAATGGCAGGAAGGTTTTGCAGATCAAATGTGGACAACACTTTTGCTTTCATCTTCAAAGATTCTAGCACAGTTTCCCAGCATCTGTTGACATATGCATTAGGTCCAGAGAGTGGGCACCATGTATAATTCTTTCATGACTCATTTAAATGCTGTTTGACTTAGAAGGTGCCACTGGGAGAACATTATGATTGTTTAATTTCTGTCTGCCCCTTTCTCCAGCCCTTGGGACACACACACACGTACACACCGCCCACCCCGCCCCTCCAAATCTTTGTCCTGAACAACCCTTGGTACAAGGAAAGGGCTCTACTAAGGGGTTTGAGGGAATGAGACAGTGGTATCCACCAGGTTATACACCCAAAAAGAAAAACCATGATCAAATTTTTAAATTTTACTACCATACAAACTATTATTTTTTTTTTTTTCTCTTGAGGGAAAATAGGTGGATTGTCTGAACTCAGGGAATTGAAAGTTATATTGTGGGTGAGTAACAACAACGAAACCACCTGTTCCCTAGTATTTTTATTTCCGGATCACTTGGGGTTTCTCACGTAGACGCTGTCTGAGATGCAAGCCTCATTTCATCCCACATGACCCCTGAGGACTTCCCCTGGGTGCTCTGTGATCACGGGCTGCCCGTGTGCAGTATTTACGAATCCTCCGAACGCCTCTCTAGCCTCTGACGGACACTTCCCGCGATACCAGTGAGTCCAGGCGTGTTATCGTTACAGGCTGCCATGCAGTCAGCGCACACGTCATGCTGCTTGTTTCTAAAAACAAACCTTTACAGTTACTAACTGTGGGACTTCAGGCAAATTACCAATTTCTCTGAACCACAGGTTCTTCATCTGAAAAAACGAGCCTAATAGAATTCCCTACCTTATTCAGTCTTGTGAGCACTAGATGTAATGAGGCACCTAAGGGGCTATAGGCAGGCGGGCTTTATCAGGAGACAGAAATCACACCAGTTTTTGCTCAGATTGGAGTTGGTATAAAAATTGATAATGAGTAAAGTTGTTGACTAGGGACCAAAGGAGCAAAAAGATAACATTAAGATGTCCTAGAGGAAGCAAGTATGGGAAGCAGCTCCCACCCTTGGGGCTGAGGGAACAAAGGGAAGAATTGGGATTATTAAAACTTAGAAGCTTAGGGGCTTCCCCGGTGGCGCAGTGGTTGCGAGTCCGCCTGCCGATGCGGGGGAC
>NW_021158192.1:0-1382 GCF_002837175.3 Physeter macrocephalus | reverse complement strand
TGGGATGATTTAGAGCAGGGGAAATATTGACTTGGTGTGTGAGAACTAGATAAAGGGGGTGTTTGGGTGTATAGATTGAGGTTGGTTGCTTGGTTTGCATATGAAAGTCATGCTCCCAGCCCAGCCCTTTGCTGTCTCTAAGAATTGGCCAGCCTTGGGAGGGGCAGCCTTTCCCTGGCTCTGTAAGAATCCAGAATGCGAAAACATCCTAAGACGCAAAAAAAATATAAAACATGATTAACACACACACACACACACACACAAAACACACATTCCTCTATGCTCTGCATGTAGCTGATTCATTCTCATCTTTGGTCTTAATTTATATGTCACCTCAATAGAGAGGTCTTTCCAGAAACACCTTGCTTTAAGTAGACATCAGTCTACTTCACAGATCCTTGTTTATTTCTTTCTCATCATTCATAGCAATGTATAATTTTACTTTTTAAAAAATTTTACTATCTTGCCAGGAGTCAGCTTCATCAGGACAGGATTTATGCCCCTTTTATTCATCTCTGTATTACTCAATTTGGAAAAACAATTTTTGTTGGTGACTGAAAACCATTTCCCTTCCCCTCTTTCTTACATAGCAGACCCTCAATTTAGCTCAGGTTTCAAGAGATTCTTGATCTCAGGGAAGATGGGACTAGTGGTCTAGGAGCAGGTAAGTAATCCAATTCTAACCATTGAGATACAACAAGAAATTTGGAAAATCTTCTGTAAGTTATATGAGGATGTGATATCTGGAGTTGCAGCAGCAGATTGTAATCATGAGGGAAAGTTCTAGCAAATTTCAGAGATACCAATCCTGAGACCCAACATCATTAAGCTGCTGCACATACCTAGCAAACACCAACCAATTGTTAAGGGAGATAATAAAGACCACTGTAGTTTAAGCTGCTTTCTATTACAGTGGTTAGATGGAGCCCAGAGTATTATGATTTAGCACACTGCTTGACACATGCAAGCAATATGTGCTCAGTTAATACAGGTATTTGTTTTTGTTGAATGAATAAAAGACTACATAGCTGAGGCAAAATGAGAAAGGTTGTGGGAAGTATCCAGATAATATAATCTACATTAAAAACACAATTTTGTTTCTCAGGGTTAATCTTAGCGGGGAGAGAAGCAGGTGCAGGGCACATATTATGCAGACTGTTGATATTTATTAGCCAACTTATACAAATATTCTTTCATTCATTTAAATAAAAATGTAATGAGGACTTACTGCTTTGAAAAGTATTACATTAAGGAGGCACACGGTATACTGTTTGAAAATACAGGCCACTAAATACTTAAACACAACCACTTAAAGTCTGGTGACCTTAAGTTGTCTCCAGTGTTCATCAAGTGTATTTGCACTTGCTTCCACACTGCTTAGT
>NW_021158191.1:0-1382 GCF_002837175.3 Physeter macrocephalus | reverse complement strand
GCTCAGTAGTTGTGGCGCACAGGCTTAGTTGCTCTGCAGCATGTGAGATCTCCCCAGACTAGGGCTTGAACCCGTGTCCCCTGCATTGGCACCGGATTCTTAACCACTGTGCCCCCAGGGAAGTCCCCACATTCCTAAAATAGTTTTCCACTTGGTCAAAAGTATCAGATAACGTATCAGTCAGAACATAGGTCAGCCGTGGTTAACGAATTACCCCCAAGTTCCAGCAACTAACAAGAGCAAAGTTTTTTGTTTGGTTTTTCTCATGATATAAGTCTGTCAGAGTTCGGCTGCATGCTGTCTCTACTCTGGGGCTGAGTGAAGAGCAGCCTCTTTTTGGAACGCAGCTGGTCGTTGGCAGACAGGAAAGGGCCTGTGGCAGACCACACACTGGCTCTTAAAGCTTCTACTCAGAAGCAACTCATCACACTTTACTGACCATGTATTGGGCCCAGTAGGTCCTTTGGCGAAGCTTGACATCCACGGGGCAGGGAGCTGTAGTCTCAGGAAGGGGCACTGAAAGGAGCGGGGTCATGGGAAAAACCAAAATATTTGGCAGAAGGGGAAGAGTCTTCCACAGGTAATTTATCAGATCTGTTTTCTCTAGCAGTCATGCCACCTAAGCCCTGCGTTCTCCTGTTTTGCTCTGGATTGTTTGCCCTTAGGGCCTGCCCCACAGCTGTCATGCAGGGACTTCCCTTTACCAGCACTCTTGGGAAATCCCTTTGCGTGTCACATATACTGAATACCTGTTTACTGGATCTGGTTTCTTTCCCCTTCTTTGTTTACTTTCTCATTTGCTTTCACTCTCCCAGTAGAAAGAGAAAGCAGGCACAGGAGGTAAATTCTGAGACCCTTCAGGTTTAAAAATGTCTTTACCATTTTACATGATTAACAGTTTCACTGAGTATAGAATTCTAAGTTGGAGATCATTTTTCCTCAGAATTTGTTGTAGGTATTTCTTCACTAACTTATAGATTTCTTTTTTTTTTTTTTTTTGAGAAGCCAAATGCTGTTTTTTCTAATTCTTTTGTATGTGATATGTTTCCTCTCTGGAAACAAAAGTTCTGGAAGATTTTGGATTTTTTTTTTTTTTTTAATCACTGAAGTACTAATTTTCATGATGACATGCCTTTGAATGGGTTTCTTTTTCAGTCATGTGTGGGGTGCTTGATGGCCTCTTTTGATCTAGAAATTCCTATCCTTCAGCTTGGGGAAATTTTCTTTTACTGGTTCTTTGGTAATTTCCACCCCCCTCATCTTCTATTTTTGGAACTCTCAGTAGTGGGATGCTTCATCTCCTTAACTGATTCTCTAAAATTCTTTTCTTTTCTTCTTTCAAAACTATTGTTCAGGGAATTCCCTGGCGGTCCAGTGGTTAG
>NW_021158190.1:0-1382 GCF_002837175.3 Physeter macrocephalus | reverse complement strand
TTTACAATGGTGTGTTAGTTTCTGCTTTACAACAGAGGAACAAAGAAAATCATGTTTCAATTACCATTTCTATAAAGGTACAGCAATATCTGATAAGTTCTCTTGGATAATGTTACCAGCTTAAGTCAATTTTACTTTCTGAAAGTAAATTCACATAGGATCTCTACTTGAGTTGTACATATTAGTGTTTGAACCAAAAGCATTTGAGTATTTGTGTTTAATTTAGCAGCATCACAAATGTCCGTTTTTCTCCTTTCCCATTTCTCTGTGTTAAACAAAGCCACTAGCACTGACCTCCAAAACGCCCACCCCAAAACAGAAACATAAAAGAAGTAAAAGTTGTTCCCAGTAAACCTTGCCAAACAACATTCAAGAAGAATAGCTTATCAGCCTGCCTCACCTAAATAGACACAGCACCTGATACATGCAGTGCCTAAACTGCCTAGCTCATATAAGCTATGTTCATACAGGTGTTTCTCCATAGCTTTAGGGTCCCTTCCCCAATGTATGTTAGAAAGAGCTGACGGGCACTCACTGGTGTAACTAAATATATTTTTAATCCTAAAGTAACTCCTGGTAATCATCGCAGGGAAAGAATAAATGATACGACCATTAGTTCTGACAGGAGAATATCTGACCCTTCCCAAGAAAAGTTATAATTGGAACTCCAGGGTTTGCCTTTTGGTGAAAGAAGTTGACCTCAATCACCATTAGTGGATTTGTCCATTACAGAAACTACAGTTGGGACAGACACCAGGTCTTGATGTCGGATTCCATCCAGTGATTGCATACATATGCTTCCTAAATCCATCTTTCATAATAGGTTTCATAATAGGCTCTATTGTAAACACGTGGCTCCATTTTCATACCCTGCATTTACATGTGTCCCATAAATAATTTTCCAAAATTATCTAAGTAACACCAATGTGCCCAGAGTCACTCCAAAAAATCACTACTTCCTTCAATAGGCTTAGAACTACAAACACAGTCTGTTATCCTTACTAGTATATTCAAATCTAACCATGGTGCAAAATTTGGTCTGTTGTATTTTCTTCAGGTTATTTATGTGGCCATGCCACGTTGCAGGGTGCCAGCAAAATAATCCCACTGCTTGTAGAGCATTAAGTTTGCCTAAGCCAGCAAACGGGCAAGATCACATCAAATCTCTTTTGGATATACAGACAGATCTTCAGTTTTCCACACAAATCAGCAAAAGAGGTGTTTGTAAAACTGCAATAAAAGTAAAACCAACCAAAACTATATTGTATATTCTCCTTTCCCTTTCTCTGTCCTTTCTAGGAAGATGCAAACAAAATATAAGTGCAGTAATATCTAATTCAGATTCTGCTCACTTTTAACTTTTGGAATTCCGTAAAGAGCCA
>NW_021158189.1:0-1382 GCF_002837175.3 Physeter macrocephalus | reverse complement strand
AAGAAAAAAAGGAGCAGTACAATATCAAAGAATAAAAAACAAAATAAAATAGAAAGATAAAAAATATATTAGGAAAAATAAAATTATAATTCAAAGAACTGCAGCAAGGCAAAATAAAACCACAGCAGAAAAAAGAAAAGAAAAGGGGGGAGGGGCAACATGGCTTATAATTTTTAATTTAAGTCTCAAAACAGTTTTTAGTTACCTAATTAAATGCAATACTGGTTCATTTGGGGAGTAATACTTTATTTAAAATAATTCTTTTTTAATGAGCTACCACAGAATGTGTCTATACCTATCAATTGGGTATAATTTCTAACCAATTACTCTGTTAATCATAATAACAGATTGCTGAGCAACCCATGATGTGTGTTTGATCCATTTGATCCAGTTATCCAGTGAGTAACTTCAAGTAACCAATTACTTAGCACTAGTTCTAACAAAAAAGATCTGCTTTCTCTATTGTCTGAAAATGAGAGATACTAGAGAATCTTGTGGAAATCAACCTTCTTTGCCATCATTTAACTTGTCTTGGAGAAATATGAAAGGTATGAAATTTTATTGCCGGCATTATTTTTTATTTTTGAAATTCAAGGCAAGATTTCTAATAATTAAAAATTTTTTCATAGTATAAAGTTTTTAAAGTTTTTTTTTGGTGCTAGTGAGGCATAACTGACAAAATTGTAAGATATTTTTAGTGTACATAACGATTTGCTATATGTGTACATTGAGGAAGCATTCCCCCATTGAGTTAACACATCTATCACCTCACATATTTACCTTTTTTTTTTTCTTGGTGAGAATATTTACGTTCCACTCTCTTAGCAAATTTCAGTTATACAATACAGTGTTATCAACTATAGTTACCATGTTTTACATTAGATCCTCAGATCTTATTCATTTTATAACTGAAAATTTGTACCGTTTTACCTACCTTTCCCTATTTCCCCCCATTCTCCAGCCCCTGGCAATTACCTTTCTGTTTGTTTCTGAGTTCAACGTTTATTTTTTAGATTCCACATGTAAGTGATACCATGCAGTGTTTGTTTTATTCTGTCTGTCTTAATTCGCTTAGCATAATGCCCTCCAGATTCATTCATGTTGTTGCAAGTGGCAGGATGTTCTTCTTTTTTTAAAGCTGAATAATATTCCATTGTGTGTATGTATGTATATGTACATAAATATATATATGTATGTGATATATGTATATATATATGTATCACGTTTTCTTTACCCATTCATCCACCAACGGACACTTACGTTATTTCTAAGCTTTGGCTAATGTGAATATGCTTCAAAGAATTGGTGTACAGATATTTCTTAGAAATAATGATTTCATCTTTTCTGGCTATATACCCAGAGGTGGGATTGCTGGATCATAT
>NW_021158188.1:0-1382 GCF_002837175.3 Physeter macrocephalus | reverse complement strand
TTTTATCAGATAGCATTTTGCCAGCAGAAAACTATATCTTGGCTCAGGCCATCGGTGCTTTTGGAACCTGCTTCAATTAGGTTAAAATACAACTTTGCATCCCATCTGTTTATTAGCATATTTTTCAAGACTCCTTGCCACGGAACCTTTGCGTCTTGACGGCACTCTGTAGTTTGTGGGTGAAGTCGTGGTTTCTGGCATCACATTACAGCTGCAAGTTCTTTTGCTTAAATCCTCGGGAGTGGGACATTCATTTCCCTGAAATGTGTAAGGGAAGACTTTTTCTATGTAGCTTCTGTGTCTCTAACCACGTCCTTCACTCCCTCTACAATTCTCTCCTCCATTCTGCACCAGGCTGACTCCTATTTGTCCCTCCAAAGTCCGCCCAGGTGCCCCTGCTCTATAAACCTTCCTGACCCTCCAGTGTTCCCCCCCCTTTCCACCCCGTGTTCCTCTAAAACCAAGTGCTTATCTCTATTTTACCATTTGTTCATCTCTAATTGTCTGAGCATCTCCCCAACCCACCTGTCAGCCCCTGAGGGCAGGGCTGTGTCTTGTTCTTTCAAGAAGGATTTTTCTGATCAGCTCCTTCCCTTCCCGACCCACTCTCTGCCTGGGTCAGATGCCTCTTCTCTGGGTTTTCCCTCAACTCTACTCACCTTGGGTCAGAATCATCTGTTCAGGCTTCTCCATCCAGACCGCACTTCCTTGTATCTCTTTGTATCTGACCACCTTGTGTCCTAATGGTCAACACGTTGGTAGGTGACCAACTCATCCTGGTTTGCCTGAGACTTTCCCTGGTTTAAAATGGGAAGTCCCACAATTCCACTCCTGGGTATACACCTGAAAACATTGAAACAGGTACTCAAACTCATACATGTACACCCACGTTCACAGCAGCACTACTCACAAGAGTCAAAAGGTGGAAACAGCCCAAATGCCATCGATGGATGAATGGCTAAACCACATGTGGTCTATCTATATTGTGGAATATTACTCAGCCATAAAAAGGAATGAAATACTAATATGTGCTACAGTGTGGATGAACCTCAAAAACATGCTAAGTCAAAGAAGCCAGATATAAAAGGTCACATTCTATATGATTCCATTTCTGTGACATGTCCAGAACAGGCAAATCCACAGAGACAGAACACAGTCTGGTGGTTGCTCGGGGCTGGGGGGAGGAGGGAGAATGGGGAGCGACTGCTTACTGAGGCCAGAATTGCCTTTTGGGGTGGTGAAAATATGCTGGAACTAGATGGAGGTGCTGGTTGCTCAACATTGTGAATATAGCGAAGGCCACTGAATTGTTCACTTGAAAATGGTGAATTGTACGTTATGTGAACGTCATTTCGGAAAATAAAAGCCAACCAACCAATCAA
>NW_021158187.1:0-1383 GCF_002837175.3 Physeter macrocephalus | reverse complement strand
TGTGCTCCGCGACGGGAGAAGCCACGGCAGTGAGAGGCCCGCGTACCGGGGGAAAAAAAAAAAAAAAAAAAAGAAATTGCCTCCCAGCAGACGAGATGGGAAAGCTGGTTCCTTGCTTAGCTCCTCGAGGGTCACGGATGGCACTTTGCTTCACTTACGTTGTTTCTTCACAGAACATTTTCAGGAAAAACTCATCCTCAGTTTAAAAAAGAAGGTTATTTCCCATTATGGAGTGTATAATATGTTCTTTCCCTCTGTTACTGAGGGGTTCAGCCAATTTCCACTGAGTATGTACCACATGACACACACCGTGCTAGGCACTAAGGATGCAAAGATAAATAGAATGCAGGCCCTCATCTCAAGACACTGACAGTCTGTTGCAGGCATGTTTACAGTGTTGTTCTCAAGAGTTGACTGTATTTTAAAGGCATTAAATCTGAGCTGCTGGGGTTCTCAATTCAGTTGTAGCTTTACTAAAAGCTCCCCTGTATTCTAAGTTCTGCTACATAATTGAGAAGAGACTTGAATTCTTTAACATCTGACACCTGAGCAGTCTTCAATAAAGGCTATTCATGTTATAAATTCACTTTGGGTCCTTTCTACCCTATAAAAATCTAAGGCTCTTGGGCCCAAAGAAATGTTAATTACTAGTACACGATTTTTAAATATTCAAATGTGAAAGGCAAACTTTTTCCAGCCAGCTTCCAACTACCTTGATAAGAAATTGTGTAACTACCATTGAATTCTAAGTCTATGAATAATTTTTTTTCAACTGTAGTTGATTTACAATGTCATGTTAGTTTCAGGTGTACAGCACAGTGCTAGCCCGTGAAGGATTTTTATCTGCGTCTTCCATCACTGTTTTGTGTATCCAGTCCCTAACAGCCCTGATAAATCTTCCATATGTATACTGGATGAGCTGAATGTAAATTGACTGTGTCCTCAGGGACAGTCAGCAGTAGACACAGGACCCATCCTGGATACATCTAACCAATCAGACTTTGTGTGACAGAGACCCATCCCTGACATGCACTGCTCAGAAAAATGTGCTCCTCCCTGGTGTCCCCAGGCAGGTAGTTGAGAATCATTTTGCTGATTGTTGAGAATTAGGTCTTCCAAGCTATGGAGGTTCCACAAACGCTGGTATATCTTGTCTGCAGATAGTCAAAGAAAAGCTGGTGTGCCACACGGTCATCGGGACGCAAAAGGGGAAGAGCCTGGTGATGACAGTGAACATCATCTGTGAGTTCGTGGCACCGTTCATCCAGCTCTCCACCAAGCAGCTCGTATACCGACTGGAGAAGGTCAGTGGGGCTGTGTTGGGGAGGGCCGGGCGCTCCAGCTAGGGGTGCGCACGTTCACGCTTTCATTTCGGAAGCTAAA
>NW_021158186.1:0-1383 GCF_002837175.3 Physeter macrocephalus | reverse complement strand
GAGGCCAATCAGATAAACAAGCACGGAGCTTGGAAACCAGGTTCTGAGGGGGAGATATAAGTTTCAGAGCCGTCAGCATGTAGATGCTATTTGCTGCACTTGTTGGGGAGAATACAGAGAAGTAAAAAGTGCGAGCCCAGAACCAAGTCTGAGGGACACTTAGAGTTTGGGGCGATGAAAAGACCCAGCTAAGGAGATAAAGGAAAACTGAAGGGAAGCAAAGGGAGAGTGTGGTACCATGAAGCCAAGAGAGAACCTTCCAGGAAGGAGGGAGAGGACAACTGTGCTGAGCATGGCTCAGAGGCCTCCTGATACGAGGAGGGAAACATGTCAGTTGTTTTGGCAACACGGAGGTCAGTGGTGACCAGAGCTGTTTTGCTGAGTGGTGGGGACAGAAGTCAGGCTGGTGTGGGTTCAAGTGTGAGTCAGAAGCGAGGAATCAGAAAGTGCAGATGGGCAGGTTTTCAACAAGTCTGACTATGAGGAGGAAGAGGAAAACGTGCAAGAGTGAAGAGTGATGTGGATTGAAGTCAGGGTTTTCAATGTGGTGCTTTCTTGGGAAAGCTGTTACTGACCGTCTGGACTCGGCAAGGTTTTGCCCATGTGAGGAACAAGCACATTTTCCTCCCTGGCGTGAGTGTCACTGGGTGTCCTGTGCAAGAGAAGAGCACCACAGGGGCTGTTCGGAAGGAAAGCACAAACCAGGAAGTGTTCGTGTCCTGCAACGTCCCTCCTGCGCCCTGAAAGGACAGAGATTAACGCCGTGCCCAGCTGGCACAGGAGAAATGTTCACAGGGTCCAGTTCCAGTATCACAAGCGGGGCAAAGAAGGGTGGATGTGGAGCCCAGAGTAAATAACCTGATAGCCGGCACACACTTCTACTCTGAAAGTGGGACTGAGGAGCACGCCTAAGGGGAGACGATTAGTGATGAAATGATCTCTATAGGGGAAAGACAAGTTCAATTTCCTTGTCAAGGAGGAAGAAAAAGTGTGTCTCTAAGGAGACACATACAGTTCCCATCAGAAGGCACTGTCAGAGGTGTACGTAGAAGAGGTTTAAGGAGGATTAAGGCTGTGTCTCAGAAAAGTGAGTCTGACAAAATAAAGCAGGATCAGGATAACTGGGATTAGGGAGAGTGTGGTAGCAGATTGGCTGGCAAGAACAGGCTCAAAGCACTGCTGAGTTTAGGGTTCTAGTGGTAAAGCCTCAACAGACCCCAGGTTGTCAGGAGACTCCTGTTATGAGAATGTTCACTATTAGATTTCTATCCCAGGTGCTGAAGGTATAGATTTTTGCAAAATGAGGGGAAAGAAAGGAAAAGTAGGAGAAAGGATGACTTGAAAGTTTGGATAAAGCAAGTTCTCCAAATTATTGTAAATAGG
>NW_021158185.1:0-1384 GCF_002837175.3 Physeter macrocephalus | reverse complement strand
GGGGGTCTCAGCACTTGTGGTCAGCTAGAGGTTTCTAGACCAGTTTGAACTGATTAGGGAAAGCCTTAGTTGTTGTATTTCTATCCTCCCTTTGGAGGATAACCTTAGGCTCAGAATTATAGTGATTGAATGTGAATGAGATCTGGGACTTTTTATTTTTATTTACTTTTCTTGTTCAAATGAAATGAATATGCATTGTACTGGCAAGGCAGACGGGGCTCTTACCAGTGCAGCTGAGAACAATTAGTTCTTATTTGCTTAACACCATTTCGTAATGTGGAATTGTAAAACTTTTCTTCACAGGATGTTTTAAATGTAATCAATTTTTCATTGCTGTTCCTAATAATTCAAAGAGCCTGACATTTGCAATCAAGCCAACTGTGGTCGATATCCATTTTCCCTTAGTTAAATAGGAATTTAACTCAGTGACATAAGTGGAGGCTTCTGGAACGAATTCTGTGTATTTATTCTTTTGGCTACCCGAGATGCATGAGTTCGCAGGACAGACTGTCAAGCATCACAGGGCCAGTGGGGCTACTGTCATCAGCCCCCTCAGAGCTCACAACCCGGCCCTGCTACTTCCCAGAAGTGTACACTTTGGTAACTAGCTTCTCTGCACCTCTGTTTCCTCACTTATAAAATGAGAAATAATTTCTTTAGTAGAATTGTATTAAGAGTAATTGAAATAATGCATTGTTAATCAGGATACGTTACTCGCTGTTAACTGCAAGTGACAAAGATCCAGCCCAAACCAACAAAAACTGAAAGGGAATTTGGGGCCTTGACAGGATTCAGGATATGTTACAGCCAAATGTGGCACCTTGGCATGTTGAATATTTTAAACTGAAGGAATTTGAGAAATGGCAGGTGTAGGAAGGACTGTCTGAGATTCCCCTGAAGCAGGTCAAAAGACCCTCATGTGGGAGGTGCCCTCCCTATACCTGGAGGAAAGGAGCATCCTTATCTCCAAAGATGGAGGGACACTGAGAGGAATTTGAGCAAACAGGCTTTGCTAAGTTCCCCCCAGTTTACTGCTTTTAGCTCATACTTCTCTGTCCTATCACATTTTCTCATGACTTTCCACTCTTCATCAAAACTAATATAAAAAACACTCAGGTTGAGTTGTTTCTTGGGGTCTTCATTTCCTTACGAAGGCCTGTGTCAGGTAAACTTACATTAAATAAATTTGTGTGCTTTCCCCCTTGTTAATGTCTTCTGTTATAGGGGTCCAGCTGAGACGGGCATAGGAAAGATACTTTCCTTGCCTTCAGAGTCATGTAGGAATCTCATTTCAGGGGTAGTGGGATCCAGGCACTCAGATAATAATGCGGGCGTCTTCTTTCTACTGTTTGTATCAATATGTGGTCTCATCCTTTCCTTTTCA
>NW_021158183.1:0-1384 GCF_002837175.3 Physeter macrocephalus | reverse complement strand
AGAAGCTCAGGGAGCGCACACCCGTGCCGCCCTCTCGGGAGCACAGGGGCCGGATGTTCTGGTGACCCTGGCGCAGATCCAGGAAGGAGACGTGGGACTGGGAGCCCACCGCGTACAGGGACAACTCATCGCAGTAGGTCAGGCACACGTTCTCTCGGCAGTAGGGCAGCCTGATGGACAGCAGCCTGGACAGGTTGCTCCGGGCTTTCCACAGGTGGAAGTAGCCGTCCAGGGACACGGCTCCCAGCTCCTGGTTCTTGCCACTGAAGGCCAGGGCCCGCACCTTGCGGTTACTGGGGTTGGTGCTGGCCCTGGGGATGGTCTCCACGTCCCTGGGACGGATGTGGGCGTACACGGGGAGGCCCGCGTCGTTGTGCCAGGCGATGCTGCCGTGGAACATGTCGGGATCCATCCTCCAGAGCGCCACGGTGCCGTCGCGGGAGCCGCTCACGGCCACCGTGTCGCTCATCCAAGCGATGGCGAAGATCCAGTCCTTGTGGCCGTGGCGGTCGCCCAGGCACACGGGGTCCAGCGTGGGCAGCTGGTAGACGGCCAGGCTGTTGGGGTTCTCGCCCCCGGTGGCCAGAAGCGTCTTGGAGGGATTCAGCTGGATGGCGTGGATGCCGCAGCTCGGCTGGGCGCGGGCCGACCCGGGCCAGCGGTCGCGCATCAGGGGGATGCGCGTGATCTGGCCCGACTGCACGTCCACCACGAAGAGCGTGTTGCACTTGGTGCCGCACACCACCTGCCTGGCGTTCAGCCACTGCGACGCGAACACCTTGTTGAGGGTGCCCAGCGCCAGCTCGCGCTCCCTCAGCAGCTCGGGCAGCTTCTGCACCGCGTAGCCGCGCAGCTCGCCCTCGAAGCCCGGGAGCCCGGCGCGGCCCCGCGCGCCCACCTCACGTCCCTTCAGGTAGTGCAGCAGCGAGCGCCGCGCCGCCGGCCGCTTGGGCTTCTTGGGAGGCAACGGCCCGTGCCCGTCCGCCGCCGCCGCCGCCGCCGAGCCCATCGACAACGAGCCCGCGGCGGCCGCCTCGAGCGCCGGCGCTTTTCGCTTCCTGCTACCTGTTTGCCTCAGGGCCATAGTGGGCGGCGGGCGAGCGGCGGCGGCGGCGGCGGGGGACCGGGGCGGCCGCGGGGCGCGGAGCCGACCGAGTCCGGACCGCGGCGGCGGCGGCGACTGAGGCGAGGGCGGCCGGGCCGGGCGACGAGAGGCGGCCGGGGGGAGCGGAGCGCGGTCGGCGCTCGGCGGCGAGGGTGGCGGCGGCGCGAATCGAAGCGAGGGCGGGAAGCGCGGCCGGCGGCCCGGCGGGAGCGAAGTCGGCGTGGGACGAGGACGACGCGGGGGGCGAGTGTGAGGGGGCGGAGGCGGCGGGAGGGGCGG
>NW_021158182.1:0-1384 GCF_002837175.3 Physeter macrocephalus | reverse complement strand
CATATTGTCCCCCTAGAAGCAGCTTAGAGATACGAGAGGGGCCTCTGGAGTCAGGCTGCCCGAGGCCAGCATCCCCTCGCTCTGACAGCTAACAGAATGGCTTGTGGCTCCGAGCCTCAGTGTACCCATTTGTAAAATGGATATAATAACAGTCTCCACCTCATAGATTTACTATGGGGTAGAATAGGATAGCACTCGGCCCAGAACAAGTAGTGACTAACGTTTGCTCCATAGTAATTATTGTATTACTTATACAATATAAATTATTACGAAAATTTCTACTGAAAGTCACCCGTGCTGGCACAGCATGTTAATCAGAGTGGGTAGACAGTTTCAAAACATAGATAATATTACTTCACGTGGATTGTAACATGCTATCAATAAACTGTGTATTATGGGTGTTTACCTGTGTTTCCAGACTTCATGGCCACCGTATGGTCACACAGAATTTTCCTCTCAACCCTAGGGATCAGGGATGATGATTAACTTTATCTTCCAGATGTGGAAACTGAGGCTCAGAGGGGCTGAGTGGCTTGGGCTGCTGACGGGCACAGCCCTCTGGAAGTCAAACCTCAGGGCTTGTTCTGGAGGCTGCCGGCTGGGGCTGCCCGTCCCTGGGACGCCCGTCCCGTGGGGCGTTGGGCTGGGTCTTTTGATGACCGGCCCCTCCCAGGTCCTGGCCCCTCCGAGTGCTGGTGGCCTCCCCTGGCCTGGTCCTCGCTCACTCCAGCCCTGCTCTTGCTGCATCTCTGGGTCTCTCTAGGGCTTCTTGGTTCTGGATACACTCTGCCCCTTCTCACAGGCAGCACGAGGTGAATTAACCCACCTGAACGTGGGCTGCTACGTGATGGAACAAGCCCCAGAGAGTCTCCATCGCCGGGCCCGCCCTCTTGAGCCCCAGGCTTTGGAGGATCCCCGGCGGCCCCAGGGAGGAGGGGGGTCAGCTCGGGCCCCCCAGGCTGTCGTGTGGGCTTGGTCATTGCTGACCCCCTCGCTGGGTTTTCGCCTTCCAGATGAGATGGACCAAACCCCCGCAGTGCGCTCCGAATATCTGCTCTCAGGGATTCGAACTCCCCCCGCGAGGAGAAACAGCAGGCTGGCCACCCTGGGTAGAATCTTCAAACCCTGGAAATGGAGGAAAAAGAAAACCGAAAAGTTGAAGCAGACGACGTCCGGTGAGCACCAGGGAGAGGGGGCCTGGCGGCGCCGTCCCCGCGCTTTCTGTTGCTGGTGTTGGGAGGGCCAGGCTGTGCTCTGTGGCCTCCGAGGGCCGGGAGCTGTTCGGCCTCCCGCGGGTCCCCTCTCTCCACCGGCCCTTCCAGGTCGCTGGCGGGGGCGGGGCGGGGGGGGCGGGGAGGCAGCTCCAGGTCCCACCCGAAGCCCA
>NW_021158181.1:0-1384 GCF_002837175.3 Physeter macrocephalus | reverse complement strand
CCGCCCCTCCCGCCGCCTCCGCCCCCTCACACTCGCCCCCCGCGTCGTCCTCGTCCCACGCCGACTTCGCTCCCGCCGGGCCGCCGGCCGCGCTTCCCGCCCTCGCTTCGATTCGCGCCGCCGCCACCCTCGCCGCCGAGCGCCGACCGCGCTCCGCTCCCCCCGGCCGCCTCTCGTCGCCCGGCCCGGCCGCCCTCGCCTCAGTCGCCGCCGCCGCCGCGGTCCGGACTCGGTCGGCTCCGCGCCCCGCGGCCGCCCCGGTCCCCCGCCGCCGCCGCCGCCGCTCGCCCGCCGCCCACTATGGCCCTGAGGCAAACAGGTAGCAGGAAGCGAAAAGCGCCGGCGCTCGAGGCGGCCGCCGCGGGCTCGTTGTCGATGGGCTCGGCGGCGGCGGCGGCGGCGGACGGGCACGGGCCGTTGCCTCCCAAGAAGCCCAAGCGGCCGGCGGCGCGGCGCTCGCTGCTGCACTACCTGAAGGGACGTGAGGTGGGCGCGCGGGGCCGCGCCGGGCTCCCGGGCTTCGAGGGCGAGCTGCGCGGCTACGCGGTGCAGAAGCTGCCCGAGCTGCTGAGGGAGCGCGAGCTGGCGCTGGGCACCCTCAACAAGGTGTTCGCGTCGCAGTGGCTGAACGCCAGGCAGGTGGTGTGCGGCACCAAGTGCAACACGCTCTTCGTGGTGGACGTGCAGTCGGGCCAGATCACGCGCATCCCCCTGATGCGCGACCGCTGGCCCGGGTCGGCCCGCGCCCAGCCGAGCTGCGGCATCCACGCCATCCAGCTGAATCCCTCCAAGACGCTTCTGGCCACCGGGGGCGAGAACCCCAACAGCCTGGCCGTCTACCAGCTGCCCACGCTGGACCCCGTGTGCCTGGGCGACCGCCACGGCCACAAGGACTGGATCTTCGCCATCGCTTGGATGAGCGACACGGTGGCCGTGAGCGGCTCCCGCGACGGCACCGTGGCGCTCTGGAGGATGGATCCCGACATGTTCCACGGCAGCATCGCCTGGCACAACGACGCGGGCCTCCCCGTGTACGCCCACATCCGTCCCAGGGACGTGGAGACCATCCCCAGGGCCAGCACCAACCCCAGTAACCGCAAGGTGCGGGCCCTGGCCTTCAGTGGCAAGAACCAGGAGCTGGGAGCCGTGTCCCTGGACGGCTACTTCCACCTGTGGAAAGCCCGGAGCAACCTGTCCAGGCTGCTGTCCATCAGGCTGCCCTACTGCCGAGAGAACGTGTGCCTGACCTACTGCGATGAGTTGTCCCTGTACGCGGTGGGCTCCCAGTCCCACGTCTCCTTCCTGGATCTGCGCCAGGGTCACCAGAACATCCGGCCCCTGTGCTCCCGAGAGGGCGGCACGGGTGTGCGCTCCCTGAGCTTCT
>NW_021158180.1:0-1385 GCF_002837175.3 Physeter macrocephalus | reverse complement strand
GTGGGTCACTGGGAACCTCTGTCTGCAGGCCTGATACTGACTCATTCATGTTGGATCCAGGACTGAGGGAACAACCACAAACCTGCCAGCTCCTGCGGGCACCAAACTCTGTGGCCTCCCTCCCTTTCTGACCTGGGGGCCCGCCTGTGCTGGGTCAAGAGAGCCCTCTTCACCTGGACTGACCTCAGCTCCAAGCTTCTGTCCTGTGGGTTCGTGAAATCGATACCTGTCCCCACCAACCCCCCACCCGTGCCCAATAGTTCCAGCACAGGAAACTGCCTGCCCCAGTGTACCAGGCAAGCATTAGAGGTGGGACATTTTTAGGAAAATGATTTTCATCGGAAATTGATAAAACTTCTGGGATGTGTCATTAAACTGGACATTACTCTAACTAGCCAAAGGAGAGCACCCCCTTTCTTTGTTGGAACCACGTGAATGTACAGTTTTTCAGTAGTTGCTTCTGTGGATTAGGGGAAGATGTTTCTCAAAAGCTGGTGTTAAGAAACAGCATTTGTTGGGACCTGGATGTCCCCTACGGTAGTTCCTGGGCTGGCTGCCCCTGCTTTAGCCACTAAAACAGCATTGAGAAGGGTAGATGCTCTGACCTGCAGCTGGGGCTTCTGGTCCCCGCCCTGACCCTGTCAGCAGTCAGGTACTTACCCTTCGTGGCCTCAGTCTGCTCATCTGGGAAGTGGGGATCCTAGGATCCTTTCCACATAAGGCTGTGAAAGGGCTTTAAAAAGGACAGGGATCATGGGATAAGAGGGATGGTCATTCCTTAGGAGGTGGGAGGGGTGTTGACCTCTAATTTCCTAACTTAATTGACATATCAAGGTAATAACATCCTGCCAGCACCATCGGGAGTTTCATGTGTGAGACTCAAAAGCCATGGAAGAGAAAAGAGAGACATTCAGTTTTCTGCCTCTAAATAAAAGTATGAAATGAAAGATTATATAAAATAAAAATATATCAATGCATCTGAAAGGCATTTGGATGGCTTCAAATTGCCTCCTTTCCACCTGCCTGACCTTTGTGAAGACACTTGATCCTGTGGGCCTCGGAATCCACATCTGCAAAATGTTTGATACAGAGATGAAATTGAAATTAAAGTGTAAAAAGCCCTGTCTGCTACTGTGGCCGCACTTGGTGTGGTCCAGCAAATGCTTCTAACCTATTATTCAGGAGCATTTCCTTTTTGGTGCACATTCATGCCCAGCCTCCACCTTCCCCTATAACCAAGGTCTGGAATCTCCCAAACATGCCCAGGCCTGGAGAGGCAGCCCTTCAGCAATGCCAGTGGTGCCATCCACTGCGTTCCAGCTCGTGCACAAAGCAAAAACTGACCCCTTCTTTATGAAAGTGCTGAAGATTCCAAAACATCAGAG
>NW_021158179.1:0-1385 GCF_002837175.3 Physeter macrocephalus | reverse complement strand
AGTTATTGTGTTGTTCATTACTGTTTGTTTGCTCTTTAGTTCTTCTAGGCCCGTGTTAAACATTTCTTGTATTTTCTCTATTCTATTTCCAAGATTTTGGATGACCTTTACTCTCATTTCCCTGAATTATTTTTCAGGTAGTTTGCCTATTTCTTCTTCATTTATTCAGTCTTGTGGGTTTTTATCTTGATCCTCTACCTGTAAGATATTTCTCTGTCTTCTCATTTTGTCTAATTACAGGGTTTGAGGTATCCTTTCCCTAGGCTGCAGGGTCTTAGTTCCTCTTGCTTCTGTTCTCTGTCCCTGGTCGTGGGGTTGGTCCAGTGTCTTGTGTAGGCTTCCTCATGGGAGGGACTGGTGCCTGCATTCTGGTGGATGGAGCTGAGTCTTTTCCCTCTGATGAGCAGGGCTGTGTCAGATAGTGTGTTTTGGTGTATCTGTGAGCTTAGTATGACTTTAGGTAGTCTGTGTGCTGATGGGTGGTTTGTGTTCCTGTCTTGTTTGTTGTTTGGTGTGAGGCGTCCAGCGCTGGGAGCTGCTAGCAGCTGGGTAGAGCTGAGTCTTGGATTCAGATACAGGCCTCCATGAGAGCTCTCTGTGATTAATCTTCCCTGGGGCTGGGAATTCTCTAGTGGTCCAGCATCTTGGACTTGGTGCTCCCACTCCAGAGCCTCAGGCCCAACTTCTGGTCGAGGGACCAAGACCCTGCAAGTCACTCATCCTGGCAATAAATGGGATTTTTAAAAAAATGAACAAAACCCCAGACAAATGGTGAAAAGTAAAATCAAACAAACAGAAAAAAGGAAACACGCACACCCACAAAAGGAACAAAAACAGAACAAAATAAATCAAATAAGAAGAGAACAACAAGACAAACAGAAGAACCCAAGAACAAAATCAAACAATTAAGAAGAAAGCTGACAAAAACCCAAAACCAAAAAACACAACCAAAGCAGAGTGCCAACTGAAGAATGAAGCAAAGAAACAAACCAAACCAACAAAAATGATACTAAAAAAAAAGAAAAAGAGGGGACAGAACAACAGAAATGCAACGTAGAAACAGAAATATATATATATAAAAGAAAATATATTAAAGAAAAAAAAGACAAACAAAACCCGAGAGAAATGGTAAAAACAAAATGAAACAAACAAAAACCTGAAAACAAAACCAAAGCAGTGTGCCAACTGAAGAATAAAGCAAGGAAACAGAACAAACAAATAAAAATGATTTTAAAAAATAATAAAATAAAATAAAAAGGGAAAATACAGGACAATAGAAAAGCAAAGTAGAAATGAAAATATTAAAAGAAAGAAAAATATATTAAAGAGAAAGAAGAAAAAATAAGGGAAAAGAACACAGAACAACAGAAAAGCAAAGTAAAAAT
>NW_021158178.1:0-1385 GCF_002837175.3 Physeter macrocephalus | reverse complement strand
AGGGCTCGAACCCGTGGCCCCTGCACTGGCAGGCGGATTCTTAACCACTGTGCCACCAGGGGAGTCCCCGAATATTATATTATTTAATTTTGACAATATCCTTAGGTGGTAGTTATGATTACCATCCCCCATTTTATAGATGAGAAAGCTCGGGCACAGAGAGGTTAGGTAATCAGTCTAAACTCACAAAGTTTAGAAGCTGAGAAGCCAGAATGCAAACTGAAGTAGTATGACTCTACTATGCTTATTCAAAGAATACATCATTTTTTAGTCATTTGAGGAACTTTAGCTGAGATCAAGCCCCAAGGTGGGAAACCTGCACCCTTGTGCTCTCATTTCCCCCCTTCCTTCCAGAGTGTTCCCTGGAGGATTGTATCAGGTGAGATTTTTCAGCTACATAAGAAATCCCCCACTTCTCCTCAATAATTTACCTCACACAACTCTCCAGCTGGTAGAAATTCCACTAATGAGGAGTTTCCTGGGTTATTATGGTCGTTCACAAATGGGGATGCCCCATGAAAAATGTACCTTCCCTAGCCTCTGTGCTAAAGAGACAAATTCAGTGGTCTGGGCTGGGATTCCAGACCCTGTATTATTAAGAGAATCTACAGATAGATTCTTATCATTAGCCAAATTTGGGAAAATATGACTTAAGATTGTATTTTCCAGAGATATCTAATATAAAGCATATGGTGGTTTTGATGGGGGGAGTTTGCAGTAAGGGATAAACATCTCACTCAGACGAGAGTGGATTTGGGAGCAGGTGGTCTTGGGCTCTAATCCTGATTTTCTGCTTTTGAACTCTGTGGTCCCTTGGTTTCAGTTTTCTCATCCTTGAAATGGAGACAATTCAACCCACCTCACAGGGGTGCTATGAGGATTCATGTTAATGTTACAGAAAGTGTTGTACTTTCTACATTATTATTGTTGTCGTTAATTTACCATCTACTACCACATAAATAGGATTGAATTATCGGTCAAGCAGCCAGTCCCTTTGGACGGTGGAGAGTCAGACCTTGGGCAATTTCAATAGTATGGTCGATTTTGATTAAATGGAGGCAGGTTTCCAGAGATGGGAGGACACAGTGCAGGGTCTTGGGCAGGTGAAAATTCGTCCCTTGGGAAAGCAGCCCGAACAAGACTTGCCTCTTTAAAAAGCCAACAGTAGTCAGCAGAGGAGTCTATGATGATTAATCACAAATTTATTACCACTGTTGAAAAAAACACTTGAATGCAACAAGCCCGCTGACTTTGGGAGTGATGACATCTTTGCATAAAAAGACTGACCTTTTCATTAGCCTACTGGTGCCAGAAATGATTCTACCTTTCAGGAGAGACTGGGCCTTTTGCCTCCAGGGATGAGGTCTCATCTTTTTTTTTTTTTT
>NW_021158177.1:0-1385 GCF_002837175.3 Physeter macrocephalus | reverse complement strand
CTGCATTGGCAGGCAGATTCCCAACCACTGCGCCACCAGGGAAGCCCCGAAAGCAGCTTTTTTGCCCAACTTTAAATCTTCTCTCCTTTTTTACTCAGCAAGGAATGTAATGTAGTAGAAAGAGCACCAGACTTTCCTACCAGATTCGGGTTCAAGTCCCAGCTGTGTCACCAGCTGTGTCACCCCAGGCATGTTGTCTATTCTCTAAAATCTGTTAATGGAAATAGTAATGACCTCCCTCCCAGGGTGATTCTGGGCAGTTAATAAATGCAATGAAGTTCCATGCATTGCCATGCATTAGAGAAAAACACTCTATAAAGATTGCTTCTTGCATTAAACTTACTAATTCCTTCACCCATCACTTGATGTTTTGCTTAGTTTGCTTAGTTTGTTGTAGGTCTTTCTTAAAATGTGACATCCACAGTTCTCTAAATTGGGCAATTGCAGAGAGGTTGATTTAACCTTTGATCTGGACATAACATATTTATTATCTGAGGAACGGATGCTTCCTTGAAACCCAAGTTCTGACTTTAATCACACTGACACCAGATTTGGCTTCTTATCAAATGGCAAATACCAGCAAGAGACATAGGGAAAGTATTTGGTTGAAACAGGCAGCATTCTGATAGAGATGGGAAAAATCTCTAATTTGCTTTGACTTGAAATTTTAGCAATATAGCATTGAAATCAGGACAGATATTCATAAAAGTGACACAGAGTGTCAATTGCTTTTAGGGTTTACAGATGCGTGTCATTGCCGAATCTGTAATAAACTGTCTACAGAAATAAATTCAAGTGATGTTTCTCAGGACTGGTCTGTGAAAAGGAAGGGAAATATCAAAAGCAGAAGTAGGGCTATTTGCTTCTAAAACTGATTCTGTTCTTATATAGAACTATGTCAGTGTCATTTAGGAACAAGACTGTCTAAAATTATCAAAAGGCTCTAACATGAGCCACTTTGTAATAACTACTAAAATGACATTAATTTATTATAAAATCAGAGAATGCAAAGTATACAAATATCATGGGCTTAGGACAGTAGAGAAATAGAAAGTGTATGGGATTTAGAGACATGCCTGAGCCCAAATACTGGCTTTTTTATTATCCAGCAGGATGATTGATTACTCTGAGACTCAGTTTTCTTATCTGTGAAAAGGGGATGTCAGTAGTGCCCATCTCACAGCCTCAGCTCACATGAATTACTAACGTGAAATGTTTATAACAGTTCCTGACACATAGTAAGTGCTCAATAAATGTTGGCTGTAATTTTTATTATTCTTTTCCTTTTATTGATTAGCTTCTCTAGCCTTAGGTGGTTTTTTTTGTTGTTGTTTTTTTTTTTTTTGCGGTACGCGGGCCTCCCACCGCTGTGGCCTCTCCCGTTG
>NW_021158176.1:0-1386 GCF_002837175.3 Physeter macrocephalus | reverse complement strand
TTAGTTGCTCCGCGGCATGTGGGATCTTCCCGGACCAGGGCTCGAACCTGAGACCCCTGCATTGTCAGGCGGATTCTTAACCACTGCGCCACCAGGAAAGCCCCAAGCATCTCCACTTTTGGAGGGAGGATTAGTGTGTCTTTGGTTGACCAGGGGACAATGGGGTTGTTAGGTATAGAAAGATATTATTGCTTTCTTTTTTTTTTCATTGGAGTATGATTGCTTTACAACATTGTGTTAGTTTCTGCTGTACGACAAAGTGAATCAGCTGTATGTATACATATATCCCCTCCCTCTTGAGTCTCCTTCCCACCCCCTCCCTGTCCCACCCCTCTAGGTGGTCACAAAGCACCGAGCTGACCTCCCGGTGCTATACAGCAGCTTCCCACTAGCTGTCTATTTTACACTGGTAGTGTATATATGTCAGTGCTACTCTCTCAGTTCCTCCCGCCCTCCCCTCCCCCGCCCTGTGTCCACAAGTCCATTCTCTAAATCTGCGTCTCTTTTCCTGCGCTGGGAATAGGTTCATCAGTACCATTTTTCTAGATTCCACACACATGTGATAATATATGATATTGGTTTTTCTCTTTTTGACTTACTTCTCTCTGCATGGCAGACTCTAGGTTCATCCACCTCACTACGAATGACCCAGTTTCATTCCTAGAAAGACATTATTGTTTTCTTTATTTAAAGGTTAAGTGAAGGGACCCCCTCATACCCATTAGGATGACTACTGTGAAAAACATGTAGAAAATAACCGGTGTTGGTGAGGGTGTGGAGAAATTGGAACCTTTGTGCACTGTTGATGGGAATGTAAAATGGGGAATGAAAACAGTATGATGGTTCCTCAGAAAAATTAGAAAGAGAACAACCATAAGATCCAGCAATTCTGATTCTGGGTACAACCCCTAAGGAACTGAATGCAAGGTCTCAGAGAGGGATTTGCAACCCAAACACAGAAGCAACCCAAGTGTCCATCATCGGGTGAATGGATAAACAAAGTGTCGTCCATCCGTACAACGGAATATCATTCAGCCTTAAAAAGGAAGGAAATTCTGACACATGCTACCACATGGATGAAGTTTGAGGGCATTATGCTCAGTGAAATAAGCCAGTCGCAAAAGGACAAATACTGTGTGATTCCACTCAAAGGAGGTACCTAGAGTCATCACATTGATAGAGACAGAAAGTAGGATGGTGGTTGCCAGGGGCTGGGGGAGGGGAAGAGGAGTGTTTAATGGGGACAGAGGTTCAGTGTTTTGGAGATGGTTGCTAGTGATGGTTTTGGAGATGGTTGCTGGTGATGGTTGCACAACAATGTGAAAGTACTTATTGCCACAGAACTTAGAAATGGTTAAAATGGCAAGTTTTCTGTTAGGTGTATTT
>NW_021158175.1:0-1386 GCF_002837175.3 Physeter macrocephalus | reverse complement strand
GTTCTCAGTGCTTCAGGGCAGGGTGCTTGTGGATCCCTAAGGTCCACCTGCTGATGCTTGCCCTTCACTGGGTCCCGTGAGCTTGAGTTGACTACCCACTCAGGGGTACTACACTCAGAATGTAGAAGCCAGATGTTCAAGTTAAAAACACTTTTGCATGAGTTACACAGATAATCCCATATCTTCTTGGCTACTGTAAATGGAAAACTGGTTCAGAAGCTCAGGAGTAAAAAGAAAAAGAAACAACAACAAAAACAAGCACCTCAGGACTGCTGGTAGCAAAACCTGAGACCCATCTGCACCTCATCTAGCCCCTCAGTGATTCTGGGTTCTGTGCCCACATCCTGTGTTCAGCTGAAACACACAGGCTTTACAGAACTTTTGAATAAAACTAAAAGTGAAGCTAATTCTCTACATTAAAAATGCAAGTTAGACCTCTTTTGTCATGGTTATAAGACTATTAATAATCTCTACTGTGACAGTTGATTGCATTTCAGCCCCCTTTATAAAATGTTACATAGATTGGAGTAAGTTCTACTTTTCTGCTTACTTTCAAACAGATGGGTTAGCATAAAACCTGAATGGCTGACACCACTACCATGACCACTAAATAGTTCATGGACCAGAGGGCAGTTTCATAGTGTGCAGGATGAGTTATGATAGAAAAAACTGGAAACATCCCCAATACAGGATTGGATAAAAATATGGAATATTCATATAATGAAATGCTATGAAAGTATGAAAAAACTATGTACATCTTTTATTATAGAAAGAGATATATTGTCCATGACACATCATTAAATAAAAAAGCTGTTGCAAAGAAATATGGGCAGAATGATTACATCTTTCCAAACATATATATCCACGCTGATATCTGTATATGAATAGACAAAGTCTGGGAGCAAACATCAATTCATTAGCAGTGGATATTTTTGGATGGAGGGTTAACAGGTGATTTAAATTTTTATCTTTATTCTTACCTATATTGTGGGAACTTTTCATAATGGATATGAATTTTATAATTGGAAAAAAATTAAGCTAAGTGGAAAAGTTTTTTAAAATATCAAACAAAAAAAATGCTCAAAAGAAAACCACAAGGAAAAAACGAAAACAAAACCCCAGCTCCACTGGCACCAGCATCATGGTCTAAAGGTTAAGTCCACATTCTTTTTCTTGGCTCCAAAGTCATTCACAGGCTCTTTGACCCCTCCATGCGGAATAGGTTGCTTTCCTGGAATCATAATCTATTAAAGGTATATAAACCAGAGTCCATGAATTCTTTGAAGAAAGAGTTTTCCCCAGACCAGCCCAGTGCCCAGCACCTAGCAAGGTGATAGTAAATGTTTGTAGAACCTGAATGACTGCTGTGAACACTGAGGCCTGATG
>NW_021158174.1:0-1386 GCF_002837175.3 Physeter macrocephalus | reverse complement strand
TGGCTGTATGTAAATCACTTTTATTACTAGTATAAAATTAAAATACAAGAGTATTAAGAATAACTATAACCACAAAAATTTGTTAATGGCTACACTCTATAAAATAATTAAACTCTAACATCAATAATATGGAGTGTGGGGACAAGAGTAAATGTGTAGAGCTCTTTAAGGTAATTGAAGGTGAGTTGTTATGAGCATAAAATAGTCTGTTATAACTATAAGATGTTTGGTGCAAGTTTCATGGTAACAGCGAAGAAAAAATACTATAACAAATACACAAAAGACACAGAGAAGAGAATCAAATCATATCACTACAAAAAATTGTCAAACCACAAATAAAGACAGCAAAAGAAGAAGAGAAGAATAAGAGAACTACAAAGCAGATGGAAAATAATTAACAAAATGTCAATAGTAAGTCCTTAACTATCAATAATGATTTTAAATATAAATGGGTTAAACTTGCCAATCAAAAGACATAGAGTTGCTGAATGCATAAGAAAAAAAGACCAAACTATATGCTGTCTAAAAAAGATCCACCTTAGATTTAAGGGCACACATAGGCTGAAAGTGGAAGGATGGAAATATATATTGCAACTCAACCAAAAGAGATATGGGGTGGTTTTACTTATATCAGCAAATATAGACTTTAAGTAAAAAGCTGTCACAGATACAAAGAAGTTTATTACGTAGTGACAAAAGGGTCAATTCAACAAGAAGGTATGACAATTATAAATATATATGCACTCAACATCAAAGCACATATATATTGCAAACAGTGACACATCTGAAGAGAGAGAGTGATAGCAATACAAAAAACAGTAGGAAACTTCAATACAATACTTACAATAATGGACAGATCACTGAGACAGAAAATAAATAACGAAACAGCAGACTTGAAAAATACTATAGATCAAATGGCCCTGACAAATATATACAGAACATCCCACACAATAGTAGCAGAATACAGCTTCTTTTCAAGTGCCCATGAAATATTCTCAAGGATAGATCACATGCTAGATTAAAAAAACATGTCAACAAATTTAAGAACATGGAATTCATTTTCAAGTGTCTTTTCTGACAACAAGGGAATAAAACTAGAAGATTATAACAAAAGAAATTGGACTATACCAAACAAAAGGATATATCTGACAAGGGGTTAATATCCAAAATATGCAAAGAACTCGTGCAAGTCAGCATCATAAAAACAAACAACCCAATTTTAAAAATGTGCAGAGGACCTGAATAGACATTTTTCCAAAGACAAACAGATGGCCAAGAGGCCCATGAAAAAGATGCGCAACATCACTAATCATCAGGGAAATCTAAATCAAAACCGCAATGAGATATCACCTCACACCTGTCAGAATGGCTATTATCAAAAAGACA
>NW_021158173.1:0-1386 GCF_002837175.3 Physeter macrocephalus | reverse complement strand
GCTGACAACAGCCGAGGGTTGGGGGAGAATAAATGAATTTCCGGCTTGTATATCATTGCAGAAGCACAGACTACTCTTTGCAGGTTTCGCCCTGACCAGTAGCCATTTATCTGGATAATACATTTATTTATCGCTGCTTGACCATTTTGCATTGAGATATATGTGCAAACTTAACGCGCCAACGATTTGCTTGCAAACATCAAAGGTAGGAAAAGAAAATGAAATTGGGCATATTAGATTATTCGGTATTGAATTCCACGTCGGCAGCCTCCCATTTTTCTCCATCTCCTGCTTTTTGTACGAATCAATTTACATGACTTTTGCTGGAAGTATTATTTAGCATCAAAATCTACGGGTAAAACCCAGCCGTGGTAACAATCATTCTCGTACAGGCAGGCGGTGAAATGTGGACCAGCGTTGCTGCTGGGCTGGTGTCCGGGTGGCTGTGCCGCACAGACCTTCCTCCCACGCCTCAGGCCCACAGACACACGCACGCAGGCAGATGCATGCGCACACACGCACACACGTGCACACACGCACACACACACACGATGAACCAAAGTCACTGTATTGTGATTGGGGGGATTAAAAGAATGAGTCATAGACGACTAGCGAAGGTCAGGCTTGTCTGTAAAAGCTGCCTGGGCTTGGGGAAATCACAGAGGGGGGCCTCTGGGTTCTTTCCTAGGAGGCTGCAGGGGCGATGACGCCCCGTCTTGGGTGTATGAGGATTCGCGCTCAAGCGTGGAGATGCACGTGTTCAGCAGTGAAGCTCTCCTAAACCTACCCCACCACCCGGCCCCCAGGCATGCGCAGGCCACGCATCCAGTGACGCGTGTGGGAGGGCGGCCACCGTCCAGGCAGCTGTGCCCACAGAGCCCCTGCCCCTACCACCCGCAGCACGTGCGGCCAGGGCTCCTTGTTTCTCTCCGTGGGGCCTCTGCACCCACTCCTGGCGGCCTCCCTGCCTTCCTCCAAGTTCAGCCCCTCAGTTTCCTTCGCCCTCCCTGAGTGCCCTTCTGTTACCAAAAGCTCAGCCTCTCTGTGCACCGGGGCCGAATCAAATCTCAGAGACAGAGTTTTGGGTGAAGTGGGAAAGAATAGCTTTATTGCTTTGCCAGGCAAAGTGGGCCACAGTGGGCTGCTGCTCTCGAAAACTATGTGCCCCAGCCCGGAGGATTTGATGAGGGGTTTACAACAATGGTTCAAAGGTGGGGTTTCTGACAAGATTGGGGGTGAGCAGGGCTTCCACTCCCTTAATCTCCTCTCAGGTGGCTGGTCTGCTAATCTTGAGGAGCTTCTCTGGTCCCTTTAATCTCGCCTCAGGTGGTTTCTCGCCTGCTCCTCCCTTGATTAGCAACTGTTCGAATCTGCCCTTCGGAACTC
>NW_021158172.1:0-1386 GCF_002837175.3 Physeter macrocephalus | reverse complement strand
GAATAGGCAGCAGGAGCTGTCTTGTTGTCCACCTCCTCCTGAGCTAAGAGACCTGACTTCCTGCAAAAAAATAAGAGAAAGTAAAACAGGTGGGGATTACGGCCTCAAAACTTTTAAAGCAGGAAGTTGTGTAGATACGTGGAAACAGAGACCCTGTGACTTGGCCGTACCTTCTCAAGTGGACGTGGAGAAATATGCTAAAGGGAAGAAGTCTGTCGGGCATGATGATTCACAACCAGCAGCCTGGCCAGTGCATGAGGTACAAGGTGGTCTTGCATTTGGATGTGAGGCTGGCTACCAGTCCCAGGCAACAAGGCTGACCGTCAGGCAGCTGGCTGATAATTCACTTGCCTCTGGAAAGGGGTCCGGTACAGAAGCCACGTGGGAGAGACAGCTGTCTCGCCCCCACTCCTCCGCAGTTGACCATTCCTACAGTTTACTGCCCGGGACAAAGACTGATGCTGGGAGAGTGGTCAGTCGGCCCGAGGAGTCGGTCCAGAAGAGCACCCAGTGTCCGGTGCAGATGTCACACAGCTCCAGTGGCTCAGCCGGTCTCAGGCAACCTTCTCCAGGGAAAGAACCAGAACAGCCTAAGACTGGGTGGGTTCAGTCTTCAGTGCCCGGCAGAGGAGCCACACATCCACCTCCACCCATGAGACTTCCTTGGCGCTCAGGAAGGAGCTCCTGGGGTGACAGTCTCACTTCACAGCAGGCAGGCAGCTCTCAGGCATGTCCATCTCCTGGCCCTGCTCCTAAGCCACCAGGTCTTTCCCAGAAATCCTCTGTGGAGCTGAGCCCAGTTAGCACACTTCCTGCCACCGCCCTGTCCACTGCGGGCTCATCACGGATGACCCCGGGCGCCCGGGTCACGGTCATCTCCGTTGGCCTGAAGGTCACCAGAGTAGTGGGCCCCAGTCGTGGAGGCCAGTCCTCGGGGAGAGGCTGTGCCACCAGGGCCCCAGCTCCCTGGGGGATCCAGCCGGGCCACCTGCCTGCAGGAGCTCCCCCGCCGCCGCCGCCGCCGCCTCCTCCTCCTCCTCCGGGAGGGGTTCAGCTGCTTTTGAAAAACGCTTCGGATCTCAGGCCCTTTCCTGTGGGGCAGCTGCCCCGCGGTTCGCTCCTGTGGAGCAGCCAGCAGCGGGCCCCGCAGCCACACCTCTCCCAGCTGCTTCCCCCGCAGTGGCCTTGCGCCCCGCCTCCTCGGCTGCTGACGTCCCAAGGTCTGGGGGCACGGGGTCCGGGGGCACAGGGTCCGGGGGCACGGGGTCCGGGGGCACAGGGTCCGGGGGCACAGGGTCCAGGGGTACAGGGTCCAGGGGAACAGGGTCCAGGGGCTCAGAGTCCGGGGGCACAGGTTCCGGGGGTACGGGGTCCGGGGGCACGGGG
>NW_021158171.1:0-1387 GCF_002837175.3 Physeter macrocephalus | reverse complement strand
GAGGGTTGAATGCCTTTCCCAGGACCTGGAAAGAGAACCTTGTCTCTGTAATGTCCGTTGGTGTGTTTCGGCAGCTTATGGGAAATATCGGAGAGGCACGTGGTTCCTGGGCTATGGAACTCACCTCGGGTGTCGACGTGGGGAAGGATTCATTTCAGGGGCGTGTAACTGTGAGGACGTATGGGCGTGTTCATGTGTCTGCTGAACACTGGAGATGAGTGGATTATACAAGCGATGGGCCTTCTCATCGTGCAAAGAACGCAAAGCTGCCCAAGAACAGGAAATTCAAACGACCGTCATAGCTGCCGAGTCTCCCTTATGAGGGCTTCCTTGGTGCATGCAAAGATTACGTGCCTCAGGCGGCGTGGAGAGCCGTGGTCTCTAAGTTAGAAGAGCCGGGGACTGGAAGTGCTTTTGGGTAGGGATGTAACTCGCAGTGTTCTCAGTCAACGTGCAGGGCAGGATTTTTCAGACGGCCACGTGAAACTGGCCTTTCAGCATAGGTTTGCAGCCCCTTATTTCTCACCGTAAGATTCTACTACCTTTCCGTGATTTGTTCCTGGAGGAGAAGATGTATGTGAAGGGCGGTGTAGGAAGCTTCGTGATTAACATTCCTGTAACTGGGCTCTTTCGAGTCCCTCGAGAGCGCCGCTCGAGGCACTCTGTGCCAAAGGCCAAGTGGCAGCACACGAACTAGTGCAGGGAAGGATGGCCTCGTTTCTTCCAGAATTTCTATATCCGTTTCCCACTATCTGGATCAACAAAGCCTCATTCCCTCTGTTCCGGCAAGGTAAGGAACGTGTCCCAGGGGGCGGGAGGAAAGGGTTGTACCATTGTGCGTCGACATGCACATAGTAAGCCTGTCTCGAGTTTCATGGGAAAGCTTCTTTGTTTTCATCTCCAAATAAGTGGGAATCCACTAGACGACCTGCATCCTTTGTCTCTTCCGCATCACAGTATGTATGCATTTCCCACAGGCAAGATGCAAGTACAGGGTGCTGTGTGCCATGAGGCAGAGTTCAGCCAGCCACCCTACTGCAGCCCTGAGTGTCTTCTTCCTCAGGCCATTCACACAACGTTCTTTACAAAGGACTCTGAGGTGTTCCTGGAAATGGACTTGAGCGGACAATAAAGAGATCCTCTTCATCCCTCTTAGTGTGCGAAGTTTCCCTCAGTATCCTGAAACACTAGGAACCAAGCTACCCACACCATGTTTGTCTCACAGAGTATAAGACTCTAAAGGTAAGCTATACATTTCCCTTTGACACGCACAATGGTGTGGTTCGTAAACCTGGATAGCTGATATTTCCACTTGCTGTTCCAACGGGACAGCCAGAACGGCCGCCAACGGATGCCATCGCAAGGCCTTGCAGACCGCCTCTGGCAA
>NW_021158170.1:0-1387 GCF_002837175.3 Physeter macrocephalus | reverse complement strand
CCCCCCAGCCCTCCTCATTTGCCTTTGTCTCCCTGTTTTATTTTCTTCAGGGAATCTGCCACTAACAGGAATGCATTGGCTTATTCCTGTGCTCTTGTCTATCTCCCACTGGAATTTAGGTACCTGGAGTGCAGAGATCTTGCAGTTCTTGCTCACCTAGGTATCGTCTACACCCAGGACAGTGCCAGGCACACACAAGGGCCTTGGTGAATATCTCTCACATCAACACATGAAAGAATGCTTCACCTTTGGTTTCAGTGTCTTCCCAGCTTTTGTAGAGAAAACCTCGTCATGCTGGACTCCATCTGCTGCTTCTAAAAAGGTGTCTTGGGACCCACTTTTCATCCCTGATCCTCTAGGAGAAGTGTCGTGCAGCATTTAAGAAGGCCCATGTGCGTATGAGCGTTACCAGCTCTTACTTCTGACTGCTAGTCTTCTGCCTTCTGGAACCCTTTGGTGAATTAGGTACAACTCCCTATTTGTCCCTTGTCCCTGTGTTTACCAGGTCTACATAGGCTAGACTGCAGCATCCTTCTTGGGCTCTGGGACCACCTTTAGGTCTAGGTAAGAGGAGCCCCTCACCTGGGCCTCAAGGTAGAGAGGCCCTTTCACTCTGTCTCCTCTGGCTATGCCGCTCCCATGGAATGAGGAGTCTGCAGGGCCAGTGGGGCATGCCCTCTGGGACCCCATGCCATCCCCCCTAGACTATGCTCCATGTATTTAAAACCTGGGAATTCCCTGCCCAAATGTCCCAACCCCACAGGGGTGATGGGACCCGCATAGGCCTCTACCCTGGGTCCACTCCCTTGCTGGTGCATACCCCCATATGCACCCGGGCCCCAAGGTCAAGTCCCTGCAAGAGGGTGTGAATGGAACATGGCTGTGTTACCGAGGCAGGGGGTCCACACGCACATGTAAGGACCTTGCAGGGCAGAACGGAACCAAAGGTGGGAGGAAAGAGGGGTGGGTTTTCCCTGCCCCATCACCTTCCAGCCGTGGACACTGAGCTTCCTCAGGACCAGCCTTGTCTTCAGATCACCATGAAGGTACATGTGGTGACTAGGATGAGAAAACATATTTTAGGTAAGTTTGCTGACTCGGTTCTAAATAGTAGGTAGCCTCTATTGGTGCCCTTGCCTGGGCCCTGACAGTGTTGGTGAGAACCCTGAGCGACTTCGGAAAGTTAGGCTTAATCGCAGCAATATTCAAATGTTCCATGTGTATATCTTACCTCTCAACTTAATTTTCAGGGTTTTTTTTTAACGTCTCTTCTTGCCTTAGTTATGCCTAACACCTTCATACTTATGAACACTTCTGCAAAAAGAGCAGATCAATGTCTGGATAAACAAGAGAGTCAAACCCATGGTGATCTGGTGATCTGGAAACT
>NW_021158169.1:0-1387 GCF_002837175.3 Physeter macrocephalus | reverse complement strand
TATACAGCAGAAACTAACACACCATTGTAAAGCAACTATACTCCAATAAGATGTTAAAAAAAAAAAGAAGCTGTATTTTATTTAAAACAAAAATTGAAGACATTACATACAGTATATGCTTGGTGTTGATAACTTTACTCATCCCCAAACACACCAACATACTTCACATGTGAAACTGCCAGGCGGCTGGACCTGGCACACTCTCTCCTTTGCATCTATCCTATTGTTACCGAATGAAAGCTCCTGTGCCTCAGGCGGAGTGAAGCCAAAAACAAACCTCAACACCAGAGTTTGGAGCACAGAAAGGTTAATTGCAGGGCCATGCAAGGACACAGGTGGGTGGAGTCCAAAAAGCCTCAAATTCTTGAAGGGTTTTAGCAAAGCACTTTTAAAGGCAAGGTGAGGGAGGGGCGAGGTTAGTTGTTGCAAACTTCTTGGTATTGGATTCCTTCATTCTTGCGTCTGTTCACGAAGGTCACGCCCCGATGTTCCTATAAACCTCCAATAAAACAAATGTTATTCTCTGCTCTGCAACTTTTTTTCTCCATAAGAATGGAAGAGTGTTACACCCTTAAAGGTCAGAGCCTTGAGAATGGGCTATCCTGTATATTTCAGGCTATAAACGGCAATCTTTCACAAAGTTTAAAAGGCATACTGTGCTCAATATGACTGAAAAGGAGACTGGAAAATATACAATGCAGGTATTAATATTTAATGTCTCAGGATGATAGAACTATAGCTGCCTTTGGTATTTTGTATGTACCTTTATTATTTTCTAACACGAATATGTAATTTAAAACGAGCATATATATTTTTTAAAGCACTTGCTTGGTCTCTGTCTTACAGAACAATTATAAAATTCATCAAATAAATGAGAGCTATGAACATATTCAGCACAAGTAAGTTGTACTCAAGAGGAAATCTACTGTAATTATATGAAGACACTAGCTTGTGCCACAATATATAACAAGTCTATGTTGCTATAATGTAATTAATTGATAGCTCCTGAATTCCATCGCTTCTAAATACATCAAAATAGGACATGTTATGATAGATTTTCATATAGCATTTGCTTATTCATAGGGTTATTTCATATGTACGGTGATAAGTACTGAGAATGTATCATAAGAAAAGGCTCTTGACCAGAATATATTCACAGTTTGAACTGATAACACGCACACACATATACATCAGCTCTTCAGTATAGTGTGATAAATACCATGGCCACAAAGTATAAGGTATAGATGCACAACATTTTTTTAAAGGACTTACAAGAAAAGACTTGCTATTACTCATCTATATAAAGGAACGAAATGGGGTCATTGCTAGAGATGTGGGTGGACCTAGAGTCTGTCATACAGAGTGAAGTCAGTCAGAAAGAGGAAAA
>NW_021158168.1:0-1388 GCF_002837175.3 Physeter macrocephalus | reverse complement strand
TTCATAGATAGGTTCATTTGTGTCGTATTTTAGATTCCACATATAAGTGATGTCATACGATATTTGTCTTTCTCTTTATTTTGATCAGTTAATTTTAACCTAACACATCCAAAATTTGATGATTTCAACATGCAATGAATATTAAAAACAGATATTTTAACACTTTTTTTTTTAACCAACTCTTCCAAATCTGGTGTGTTGTTTACATTTAGAGCACATCACATGTCAACTTGGAATGGCCATGTTTCAAGTGCTTGACAGCCACAGGTACCTCATTGCTGCTATTTTGGATTTTGGACATTCTAGAGATTTTTTTTAGGTTCAAGTTTGATTTTTCAGCACAGTGACTTCATTGGTGGTGATGGGCACTGCCAGTAAGAGATGCAGAGCTGCTGCCCTTTTGTGATCTGGGCATCAACAAATATCTTAATAAATAAATGAATGTTCCCACAGAAACCCTGCCTGAGATTATTAGTCCATTTCTCTGTTTCTCGCCAGCCTCTTTTCTCATAAACACGTTTAAAAAGAAACATTGGAACTGAATCACTTTGCTGTACACTTGAAACTATCACAACATTGTAGATTAACTGCACTTCAACTAAAAAACAGGAATAGAAGAAATATTGGAATGCTACTGGATACACAGTTTGGATTTCTTGTTTAACACACCCTATATTTTTCCTAGGTCACTAAGTACTTCCTTGAAATAGTTTGCAATTTGAAATCTTGTTGCACTTGATGGCTGTTCCTTAATGTTGGAACACTTAGGTTGTTTCCAGACTGTCAGCCAATCACTGTTACAATAAGTCATTGGTTAGGGAAGTGGTGTAACTGATTCATTAAGATGTCGTAATTTCAATCAAATAACTAAGCATGAAAATAAAACCATAAATGTTCTGCAAGGGAAAAAAAGGGAGAATTTTATCTTGCAATAAGGATTTTCTGTGACAAAACCTAGAAGACCTTTTTTTTTTTTGGTCTTTATTTTTTAAATTGAAGTATAGTTGATTTACAATGTAGTGTTAGTTTCAGGTTACAGAAAAGAAACTCAGTGATACATATATATGTATACATATACATTTGTATATATAAATGTATACATATACATTTATATATATATTCTTTTTCAGATTCTTTTCCACTATAAATTATTACAAGATATTGTATATAGTTCCCTGTGCTATACAGCAGGTCCTTGTTAGTTATCTATTTTATATATAGTAGTTTGTATCTGTTAATTCCAAACTCCTAATCTATCCCTTCCCCTGCAATCTAGAAGACATTTTTAAAAATTGATAAGTTTGCTCTCTCTCATACACACATAAAATTTCTGTATGGCAGGGGCTTCCCTGGTGGCGCAGTGGTTGAGAATCTGTCTGCCGATGCAG
>NW_021158167.1:0-1388 GCF_002837175.3 Physeter macrocephalus | reverse complement strand
GGGAGAGGCCGCAACAGAGGGAGGCCCGCATACCACAAAAGAAAAAAAAAAAGAAAATTGATACGTGAGTGCAAAAATTCAGGAAAAATTGTCTATACTATAGAATGCAGAGTCTGTTGTACCCTTGGCCTAAAGTGGAATCTTGTCTAGAAAATTCTTTTTCTAAAAATTATTTATTTATTTATTTGGTTGCGCCGGGCCTTAGTTGCAGCTCGTGGGCTCCTTAGTTGCAGCTCGTGGGCTCCTTAGTTGCAGCACGTGGGCTCCTTAGTTGCGGCTCGCCGGCGCCTTAGCTGGCAGCAGGTGGGCTCCTAGTTGCAGCAGGCGGGCTCCTTAGTTGTGGCATGTGAACTCTTAGTTGTGGCACTAAGAGTGTGGGATCTAGTTGCCTGACCAGGGATTGAACCCAGGCCCCCTGCATTGGGAGCACGGAATCTCATCCACTGCGCCACCAGGGAAGTCCCCTATAGAAAATTCTTAAGGGTTTTTTTTTTTTTAAGATGTGTAGAAACATGAGGAGTTGTCTATCTACTAAACACGCATTTGAAAAATGCCAGGAGATGATAGCAGACATTTTCTGCTATGTTTCGGGTGGAAATGGAACCCACTGTATACTGTATCCATCCTCACTACAGGTGAGAGTTTGGTTCAGAGTGGTCTCGGGGGTGTTCAGTGACTGTTAGGGCCTGCAGGAGCCCTGGACGAGGTGGTCCTGCCCCAGGTGATTCCAAGCATGTGATTCAGGCACCAGTTAACAGGTTCACAGAGCTGCTCCCTCCCTGTGTTGGGAAGCAGATGTGCTCAGACGTCTGACTTTGTATGTTTTTTATACCTGGAGATAATTCAAGTGCAGCGCTCTTTGCTGTGATAGAAGGAAGTAGGAGACTTCACTCAGATGCCCCAGGGAGGAGAGCACAGCCAGGACTGAGAAAGAACAGGTACAAAATCAGCTTCACTGAAGAAGGGGAAAGACTGAAAATGCCAGTTTAGAGTCTTACTCTAGTTTGGTGCTATGAATGCAAGAGAAATACCACTTTTTGAAATTAAAAAAAATATTCTACAAAATCTAACTTTACCTTCCCAAAATTGACTGGAAGCCTTTCGATTGTGTTCTGCCATATCGTCTCCTCATTCATACAAAGTTGAATGATGCTTTCATAATGGAGTCAAATACCTTCCAGCTCTGGAGAAACCAATTAACAGTTCATTTTCTGGCCAGTGAGATATGTATTAATATAGTCTTCCTATAGGCTCAGAGCATCTTGAGATGGTATCACTAGAGCAGTTTTGGTCCACTTGGCAGTTCATTTAAATAAGGTTGGGGAGGGCTTCCCGGATGGCGTAGTGGTTAAGAATCCGCCTGCCAATGCAGGGGACATGGGTTCGAG
>NW_021158166.1:0-1388 GCF_002837175.3 Physeter macrocephalus | reverse complement strand
TGCAGTGGAGGCTAACACAACATTGTAAAGCAACCATACTCCAGTAAAAATTAATAAATAAATAAATAAAATAAAAATATGAAGGTAATTTCTAGCTCACCCAATTTTAAAGTCCTCACAGATTCAAAATTAATGGGTCTAAGCCAATGAGGTTTTCCTCTTTGATTTTTATTAGCAAGAATCCAGGCCCTGGTGAGGAGCCGGCTGAGGGCAGGGAGAATGGGCCTGAGGTCCAGCAGAGAGAGGAACAGATGCACAGACAGAACACTTTTCAGAAGGGGGCCTCCCCATATGACAGAATGCACACCTGGACGGAATGCACCCTGGGAACAGTCTTCAGGTCTTCCGGAGGACAGCTAAAAACTGCCCCAGGGAGTGTTCTTTTTCTAACCCTTTGCAAACCAGCTCCTTCCTCTTTCCACCCCCATTCCCAGAGGGTGGCGAGCCCTCTTCAATCATGCTGGTGGCCTCACCCTGCCCGAGAGGGAACCTGTTCCTTTAAACCAGGGTGGAGCAGGCCAGTTGTGAGGAGGGAGGCAATAGTAGGTTTTGGAAATCTTTTCAGGCTTGGGGCCTCAACCCCCAGAGGCCACTATCAGAGTCAAACCTGGACTTTCATCTCTCCAGAGAACTAGGATTAAACCAGGATCTCCAGATTAGACCCTTCACCTCCACCCCTCCCCCGGGCCGTGATTCTCTGACTAGCAGGCTGCTTGCTCTTGGGCAAGTTAGGCCTTCAACTCCCTAGACCTCAGTTTCTCACATCAGGGAAACAAGGATTAGGATTAGTCCATTTTACTGGATCTTGTGTCCCCAGACAGAGATCAACCCTGTCCCCCTACAGTGATACACTTTCTTAATTAGAGTGATTTTCTGGGCCTTAATGGTCTGCCTAAGTGGTTCTTAACCCCCTTTTTTTCCTGGAGACTAGGTTCCCATTAGGAAATATGATAAAAGCTAAGAACGCTCTCCACCAGAAAAATGCAAAATTCACTCCAGCCTGCAGACGTCTCCTCGAAAATGTGGGAAGAAACTAGCCCAAGGCAATTAGAAAGCTAAGCTTGACTGGGGATGGAGTTGGGGTTATTACCTGGCAATTTTACGAGTGAGCAACTAAGATTTTTCAAACTTGCAGTAACACCCTACTCTTTCAATTCTAATCAGCAGTCAGGAAGGTCACTACCACTTCCCCAAGTTTTCTGGTGTCCAGCTGATGTGGAATCATTCCAGATTTTCTTGGCACCTACTATGCACTGGGCCTGTGCTGTCCACACTACAGTAGCCATTAGTCTAGTCACATGTAGCTACTGAGCACTTCAAATCAGCAACCGAATTTTTTTCTTAAAATTAAAATGTTTGTATAATTTAACTTTTTCTTCTGTATATAT
>NW_021158165.1:0-1389 GCF_002837175.3 Physeter macrocephalus | reverse complement strand
AACCAACGGTGGCCATCTTGTTTTTCTGATATAAACATCTGAGAGTTGTGATTTGCATGGTTTACAAAACAGAGGTTAATTATTTAGTAAATGTGGATGTCCCTGAACTTTACACCTTTTAGGGAAGGGTTACCTATACTTTTCTTGGATAGCTGTGAAGATGTCTTCATTTCAGTCATTTCAAATAATACTTATGACTTCTATCTATTGCTATTATAAATACAACAGGATTTTAATAACTGCCAGTTTTTTTCCTTAAAAACATTTGACACAACTGTTTACAATTTAGAATGATCCTGTCTTCCTTTAATATGATATTTTATTACATTTAATACTTTAATGATTCCCTGAACACTTACCTAATGGTGACCTATAGGAATGTTTTAAATCAATGAACATTCATACGTTGTTATTACATATTTATGTTTGGGGGCCACTTGTTTAGATTTTTCCATTACTTCTCACTGGGCATTCACTTGCTCCATTACCTGCAGTGGACCCCGTTCTCAAAGAGAGCAAGCACTTCCCTGTTAGGAGCCAGAGCCCGTTCCCCCGGGCTCATGGTAGCTGCTGCGTAAAATGTTGCTGGATGTTGGTGGTGGTCATCTCACCTTGTGGAAGATTTACGCCCTGCTTTGCATCGAAATTCCACCGCGAGCTTCGCCTGTGTTGCTCCGCAGTCTTCATAACTGTCGGTTTGAACAACCACGTGATAGACCATGACTATTAAATGCTGACATTTAATCAACCTTTGCGGTATTGTTAAGCATCCAGAGCTTCTAATTTGGGGCATCATAAACGACGCTGTGAGGAGCGTCTCCACGTCTGTAGCTTTTCCCACGCCATCAAATCTACATTACCTGTGAGCACAGAGACAAGGAAAGCAGGCCAAGGGCGTGTGCGTCCCCTCTGACCGAGTGACGTCCCCTCGCCAGGGCTGCCCTCCTCTGACATGTGGTGGAGGAGGAGGCGTCTCACACCCTGTTGAGGCAGCCCCATCACCACCTGTCCCTCTGCTGCCCCAAATCAGGGCCATGCAGCCCCCGCCAGCCTTCTTGCCCAGGTTGCTTTGCTCTGCTGCACGCTCCCCTCCCTTGTCCCCTGAATCACCCCAGTGCAAGGCTGGTAGTGACCCACCACGAGGCAGCAAACTACGTCACATTCAATGTCAGCCTCCCTGATGCAGAAACATCACCCTAGTCCTTTACGATGGGCGAAGCTTCCTGCTGCTTCTTCCTGCCGGTCCTGGTCTCTACTGAGTACCTCTGGCCCTCCCTCTCTCCTCCTGAGCCCTCCTTCTACCCCTGGCCACACTCCCTCCCCCTCAATTCTTGTTAGCAGTTTAGACACACACACACACACACACACACACACACACACACACACACA
>NW_021158164.1:0-1390 GCF_002837175.3 Physeter macrocephalus | reverse complement strand
AAAATAACCAAGGTTCTGCTTAGCTTTTTAATATGACCTGCCTTCCCCTCACCCAACTCCAACTTCTCTACCAGAATTTAAATTCCTAGGCAATACAAATTTCCCACAGAGGCAAAAGAAAGATTCAATAATTGTTCTGCAAAGAAAGAAGCCAGCTAGAATAGGATATTTTCCATTGCAATAATGTGGAGATACCAGATTTCATGAAAATTGTATAATGAGGCAGGGAAACAATTTCATCCTTGAGCCAAAGTCACATTTTTCTCTCTTCACATGATGGAGTAAAGAGGTGGATCAAGCAAACAGCTCACCTGGTGAACCCACTGTTTTTGCAGATGTAAGTGGCTTGCAGCTCGATTTAACTGCTGTGATTTGCTTACCCGTATGTGGTATTACATAAAATATAGAGGAGCTGAAACCCGGGAGTGGGAAATGCAATTTTTAGCACAGTCTCACTATCAGCAATGGGAATTGCTTTTCTAAAACTGAAAATATCCTTGATGAAAACGTTCTTCGACATCTTCAACATTGCCTTGGGATAAATTTTTCCAGAAACCGTGGAACATTTCTTCTTCATTTTGGAGTTTTATAGCATCTTATTGTCTACTTTATGAAATGCTGTGAAGCTCTTGCACTGCCCTCTGCTGTTTTCTGAGCTGCATAACCAGGGTGTTCACAAATAAGACACTGAGATCATTTAATTCAAATGAAATACTTTGAGCACCTGTTAAGCACTAGGGATGCAAGAACAATTAAAAAAGAGTATATTGAGTAATGCCCAGGTTTTAAAGTCAGGAAAAATGAGTCCTGATTCTAGCCCCACCTCATGCCAGCTATGGGATTGTTGGGAATTTATTTACATTTTCTCAGGCTTAAGGCTCAGTTTCCTTATATGCAGAATTGGAATATAACACTTACTTGCATCATGTTATAAGAATAAGTAATGCATGCCAAGTATCTGAAACAGAGTAGACACCACGCTATGGAACTATTACAACAGAGATTAGTCATGCACTCAAGAAGAGGATAGGACAAGTAGGGATCTGGCAGTATAGGATTATGTAGCAGAAGGAGTCCCTGACTGGGGAGCTCTTATAGTGACCCAGATAGTGAAATGGAGTGAGATCCTCACTGAGGATATCAGCGGTGAGAATGAAACTGCTTTAGGAAGTCCACACTGCTAGCCAAGTGGAGACCATTCAGCAAGGGAGGTGGGGAGAGACTGGAAGAAGATGGATTGAGCTAGATACTTATGGTTTGCCCATTTTTCTGTATGTGTATTTCTATGAAAGTATATTTTAAAATGTGCAAGATTTCTTGTGGATAATTTATGCTTTTCATTGGAAGACACTAAAAAAGATTTAAAATGTATACGTGTGTGTGTGTGTGT
>NW_021158163.1:0-1390 GCF_002837175.3 Physeter macrocephalus | reverse complement strand
TGTGTGTGTGTGTGTGTGTGTGTGTGTGTGTGTGTGTGTGTGTGTCTGGTAAGTGGGGGGGTAGAGTGAGACAGGCACTGAGATGAATACACATATGTAGTATGCATATGTGCATATGTGTACCTATATGTGTATACAGATGTGTACCTGTATACGTATACAAGTTCTCTTAAAAAGGCAAACCAAGCACTCGGCCATAAAGAACAGAAACGAGAAGTCTGGGGGAGGCTGCAGTTTTTAAAAAGATCTCGACGTGGACCTCACTGAAGTGACCTTCAAATGATGCAGTGAGGATGGAACCATAGAGGCAGCTGGGGAAGAGCATCCTAGCTACCAGGGCTGAGATCACAGTGCGGAGTGAGACTGGCAGGGACCAGGTAGGACAGGAGAAAGGACATCAGAGATGGGTGCCTGGGACCCCAGTGGGCTTCGGCTGCCTGGCCTGTCTTCCTTTAAGAAATTAACACACCTACCTCCTCATTACATGTGAGAATCACGTGAAATTGACTTCTTTCAGACATACATGATAGTGTTTGTTTCCACCTCCAATAAGAAATAACACAATGTCAAATGAGACTTCAGGAGAAAGAAAAGCTTCATCACATCCCACAATAACTGTTAGAAGATGGACTTCTTCTTCCCTCTGAACGTTATACGAAAAGAATGTTTGAAGAGCTGCACGGGGCCACCAGGAAGAGCCAACATGAAGCTGGCGCTGCAGTAACCAGACCCAAGGGAAAGAGACGGCTGGGTACTTGGTGGTATTATTTTAGTCCCTAGATCAAACCTTGTTGGAAGAGCTGTCTCTAAATCTCCCTCATGAGAGTTGTTTATATTCTTTCCATTACTAAGCGCACGAACATTTTATTCTGCAGAATCCGGCTGCAGCCTCTGGGGTAGCAAACCTTGACCTGAGCTAAAAATTGAAGATGTCGTCAGGGAGGCTTAAAGGATCACATTACAACGTGCAATTTGGTAACAAGTTGAAACTACCACTGAGCACATCGGGAGACAAAGATTTAGATGCAGATCGAGCTAGTAATGACAAAAGATAAAAACTTTACATGGTCACTGGTGATGGGGTTCAGAACATAATACCCCAAAATATGGTGCCTGGGCACGTTGAATACTTTAAGCTGACGGAGTTTGAGAACCTGGCCGAAGCACGAAGGCCCCTCCGAGCTTCCCCCACAATTCTCCCCGAGGCAGGTCACAAAACCCTCAGGTGAGAGGTGCTCTCCCTAAACCCAGAGGAAAAGAACATCCGCATCTCCAGACACAGAGGGACCCAAGAAGAATGCCAAAAAGAAGACCCTGCTGACCCGCCAGTTACTACAGCACTCATCCTGCCTGACCCCCTCCGTCCTCCACGACTGCCCGCCCTTCACCA
>NW_021158162.1:0-1390 GCF_002837175.3 Physeter macrocephalus | reverse complement strand
TTTTTTTTTTTTTGGTTTTGTTCATTGATGTATCTCAAGCACTTGAAACAAGGTCTACCATAAGTAGGTCCATTCATTTGTTAAACGAATGGGTGAATGAATGAATTCACCCGTGTCTTGTTGTCTTTAACAATTGAGTTACAAAAGTTATCTCCTCATAGTTTTAAAGCGAACTAAGAAGAAATAAATCATTGCACCAAAGTAGACAATAATTTGGCAAAAAAGTTATGCCCTAGAATAGACAGCATTGTGCTTGGTCAGAAGAGTGGTGGAGAACTGGTCTGTTTGGGTAGATAAATTGTGTGAGCTGAGTCAGAGCAGGGGCTAAAGGCTAGAGTAGCACTTGTCCTAATTACTCAGCCAGCAAACCTCACAAAATTGGCCTGTAAGTAACATACTCATCAGCTCCACAGACCTCTCTGCACAGATGGTTTCATTTGAGTTTGAGCTCTCATGCCCCTTTCTAGGAGGTTTTTTGGCATGCCTGCCTGCTACGTGAAGCCCATTTACCTTCAGGAAGATGTTCACCACACAGGCAACGGCAGACAGAGTTCACGTTAATTCTGCCCACTGCCATGTCAGACGCTGACTGCTATGAAGACAGTTTCATAGAAACAGTTTTACTTTGTATTTCTAGAATTGGCTTTGAATTATTATCATTGTATTGATGATCTTAAACTACAACAGAAATTCTCAAAGTAAATAGGCTTAAGTAAAACGCAGGTGTATACTACCAGCCAAACTCATCAAAACCAATAACAAGCATTTACCATGATTATTTCTGATATAAAGAAACATTGGTACAATATTGTGAAAACCTGCGTTTATAAATACTTTCTTTCCAGGATGCTGATCAATACCAATCAGCCCTGCCTCTCCTTCAGGAAACTGCTTCCCTCATAGCCTTTGCTTCTTTGATAGGCAGGTTTTGTCACCTAAGCTCATGTCCAGGCCATGGTGAGGCTGTCAGGAGAGGGCATCTGACTGAAGACTCATTAATCCATGGACAGCCCTGTAGCCGTGTGGTTTGATAGGACAGTTATGCCAACCTGATTTTCTTTCTCAAGAATTTGAACACAGAGAGTCAGAAAATAATTTATCAGTCAGAACTGGAGGCAGAAACCGAAGGGATGAAGTGAGAATGTAAAAAGCTAACATTTACCGAGTCCCTACTATGTGCCTGAGGCTATCTAGCACATTACATGGGCTATCTTTTAAATCCCTATAATAGCTCTATGACCCAGGCACTAGTCTTAATTTGCAGGCCCGGGGAAGGTAAATTACTTGATTGTGCAATAACTCGTGGGGTCATGATTGAAGCTGAGGTCCATGTGATTCCCGAGCCTCTTCTCTTTTTTATTTTTTAAAATTTATTTTATTTATTTACTTT
>NW_021158161.1:0-1390 GCF_002837175.3 Physeter macrocephalus | reverse complement strand
GACTTCCCTGGTGGTCCAGTGGTTAAGAATCTGCCTTCCAATGCAGGGGCGCAGGTGGAACCAATAATTGATTTTCTTCAGGGAAGTGACTTGATTAGAATTGCATGTTAGAGAGAATGCTCTGGCCAGAGCATAGAGAGCAAGCTGGAAGGGAAGGATGAAAGGAAGGGAGACCAGTTAGGAGTCTGTTGCAGGAAACAGATGAGAGATGATAGTGGGCTAGACTAAGGCATTAGCAAAGGGGTTAGAGATGGAATGGACTCAAGAGGTGTTAAGTAACTAAAAGTCAATAAACACTGGTGACTAGTTAAAGATGGGGCAAAAGGAAATGAAGACTAACTCCCAAGTTTCTTCCCTGGGTAACTGGGTGGCTAGAGATGCAGTTTTACATAGCTAACATGATATAGCACTGTTCTGTGCACTTTACATGAATTGACCAGTTTAATCCTGTTAACAACTCCATGAGATTATACCATTTTTATTCCATTTTATAGACAAGGAACCTGAGGCACAGAGAGGTTAATTAAGTTGTCCAAGGTCACACAGCTAGTAAGTGACAGAATCAGGATTTAGACTCAGGCAGTCTGAGAACACAATTCACATACTTAACCAGTATCACTGGATTGCAATTTACTGAAAGGAAGAGTATGGAAGGAGTAGCAGATTTGGTTGAGCATATGACAAGCCCAGCTTAGGACATGTTGAGCTTCAAATGCCTGTAGAGTATCCAGGTAAAGTCCAGAAGATATTTGGATATATGGAGATGGGCTAAAACTATGAATTTATAAAGTATGACCCTTTATAATCTAATATTACTTCTGGAATTTTTCAATGGATGTATTTTTCATTTGCCTTAAAGCATGGTGTTCTGTGACTCCCAATGGGATCAATGGGATTCGGTGCTTCATGGAGGGAAGAGTGGGATGTCAGGCAGGTGTCCAAGTCACCCCTCAGCTTTGACTATCAGTTTCTTTTCAGTCCATAGTGAGACAATAGTTTTGAAAGCCAGGTCTTATCAAAAGACAAGCAGAATTTCTAAATTGTGGCAGCTCCCTTTTCAAAGGGCCAATCCTATCAAGTCAGACCACTGAGCATTGTCATGATTGTTTAACTAAGAGCACATGTGTATCAGCCAATATTCACTCTGATTGATCAGCATTCATTCTGAGTGGTGGATTCTGTGTCATATCAACAGGAAAGGAGAAAAAGGAGGCAAAATGTAGGAGAAAGGACAGGAGGTCAGTGGCAAAAGTCCTAGTCCCGAGTCAAAAAAACTCGGCAAATATTTTTAAAATATTTTGGTGCAGAGGAGCAAGATGAGATAATCCAAAATCCAATGGGACGGGCTTCCCTGGTGGCGCAGTGGTTGACAGTCCGCCTGCCGATGCAG
>NW_021158160.1:0-1390 GCF_002837175.3 Physeter macrocephalus | reverse complement strand
GCCACGGCAGTGAGAGGCCCGCGTACCGCAAAAAAAAAAAAAAAAAAGAGCAAATAAATAGACAGACAAGCAAGTAAAATAATACTAAAGACTATGAGGCATTCAGACTCTTCTACTTGTGATTTGCTATATGGGTGTCTGGAAACTCAAGACACAGTCTTATTCTTTCAGCATAAAAACATCATTTATATTCAGTGAGTGATTACACGGTCTATTTGTACTGTTAGGTCAAACTGTACATAGGTTCCAAAAACATTAGAGAATGATTTTAGGGGAACTCTAGTTACTACGGCTCTCATAAATGATATTCATAGACTGTAAGAAACTGTGAACATAGAGCTGGCTATTTTATGAGAAATACAAAAGTTCTCAATAAATTGAAATTAATATTTCAAGAGTCCGTACTTTTATTTTGATAATATCATGAGGCTCAGGAGCTTACGAAGACTGAAAGAAGCCCAACTAACAACTTCCTGTTTGCCTCTGATCAAGTTTGAAATTTTGTCATTTTCCCTCAGCAACTGTATTTGTATTATACATTGAAATAGTAAGCCTCAAAGTTGGGGTGTGAAAATATGCAATGGTCCAAAATTGAAGGGTAGCTCAATTGCAGAGTTGGGAGAAGAGAGGAAATGCACAGCAACAGAACCCTTAGCTGTTATACTTGGGACTCCTGGAGTCAAGAATATCAGTAAATACCAGTCCTTGGTCAGCCCACAGCTTAAAAATATTAAATTCCCACAGGAAGTCCTTTCCTTGAACCTGAGTATAATTGTCTTAAGATCTTTAATAGCCATTCAAAAAACTTAATTAAATATGCGTGAATGCATTCAGCAGCTGGTCTTTAAAAAACACACTAGAATCTAGAGTTCAATGTGAGCAAAGTTTAAGGTTAAAAACTGGTTTCCAAAACTATGTGCTCCCCTGACAAGCTCAAAGACCTATTCCTTAAATACCAAAACATACATGCACCCTTTGAAAGACATCTATACAACAGCTGTGTTACCTATGCAGGCAAACACATGGAATCATAGGTTTCCACTCCGGGGGTCATGAGTTCTGGGATTTCTCATCGGACACAAAAAGAAAGGTAAGCATTTCTAAAAGACACCAGAGGTCTGAGTTTAGGATCTTTTAGCTTACGGTTCTCACACGCTAAGTTTTGTCCTTTGACACTCAGTGTTCATTTTTCTACAGAAAAAGGGTGGTCACAAAAATGACTTTACTTATAGGCACCTAAAATATCATTTGTTTAAAAATGTATAAAAGTATTGCTATAATGTTATACTGCTACACTGTTAGAAATACATTTTATATACATGTATACAGAAATATATATACTGTTATAATGCTAGAAACTAAGCATTTTTTTACTTTTTTTTTTCTTTTT
>NW_021158159.1:0-1390 GCF_002837175.3 Physeter macrocephalus | reverse complement strand
GCATTGAGTAGAGTTCCCTGTGCTATACAGTAGGTTCTCATTAGTTATCGATTATGTACATAGTAGTGCATCTATGTCAATCCCAATCTCCCATTGAGTTGTAATTCTTGGTGTGACTGTATCACAATTTCACAGTCTCCCTATGGGTTTTCTGCTGTGCTAATTCTGTTGGTGGTGGTTCATTGTGTTAGGCGAGCAATGCTGTAAGGGGCATTTTGGGGCATGAATGTTTTTTTTCCATATTCCTGATTATTTTTATCAAGTTAGCATTCTGTATGGGAACTATTGTGTTTTTTAAAGGACCTCTGCACATATTGCTAAACTGCTTCCCAAGGAAATTGTATCCTCCCCACACTATCTTTCAGATTGCCCATTTTGCTGCAGTTCAGCCAATACTGACCTCTTTTTCTAAAGACTTCTCTAATCAGGAAAAATATCTTATTTATTACATTTAATTCCCATTCATACATTCAAAATTTAACTCTTACCTGGTGATGAATGCTTTGTAACATCACTTTTCTTTCTTTCCTTTAGTTTTCTTCTTTAGTGTTGATCCTTCTTTCTTTTCTCTTGCGCTACCTAAATTCCCTTCAAGTTTTTCTTTTCTGTGTAATCTGTCTTTCTACTTCTTCAGCCTGCTTTTCCAAATCTATGCCCTGCCACTCTCCCAACCAAGTCTTGCTTTAGCCAGATTTCTCTATTGTTCCCACCCACATATCTTGCAAATTTCACTTCCATCCCTGTGCAGGTTTCCCTCACTTGACATGGTATCCCAGGCCTTTCTTTTATCTTTTAAGATAGCAGTTTCTCTTTGAGAAAATTTCCCCCTGACTACAGCATGCAGTGATCTGTCCTCACTCTGTCTACAGGGCTCATTTTGCACTTTTCATAAGCTAATTTATATCTTTAGTTAAATCGTCATGTGTGTGTTCTGTCACCCTATGTGGACTGCCAGGCCTTGCAGGCACAGATGCTGTTTAGTTCTTTAGGCACCCCCTCGCCACCCTGTGTACTCCAAACACACACCTAGAACAGTTCCCACATCCTGGAGAACTGAGTACTCAGCAAAATGTTCATGTTTGATCACTCTCGTGGTTCTTTTTCTGTCTGGTCTCCATGTCCTTTTGCTTTTCCCTTTCTTACTACGGGTTTTCTCCTTCAGTGATAAAGAATCACTTGATGTATTCATTTCGGAAACAGTGTTCCTTACTTGCCCCCACCCCCGTCTCTGAAACATTATCCTGTGCCCTCTTCATAATGTGTTTTGTTCAAGTGCCACAGTATCTTTGAGTCTTCGGAAATTGATTAGCTAATTTTCTCATATCAATTCTCACTGTATATTTTTGGTTTCTTGACAGACTAGTCTGTCTTACTTTCTCTTATTACACGT
>NW_021158158.1:0-1391 GCF_002837175.3 Physeter macrocephalus | reverse complement strand
AATCTTAATTTGTTTTTTTCATTATCCACAGGGATTTTTGAATGCTGTTTGAACCTCTTTTACACACTTTTCTGATTCAGTCCTCATAACATACATTATCTTTGTCTTTTGTCTTATATTTGGAATACGTTTCTTTTTTTTTGTCACATAACTTCTTAAATGTAAGAAAGCATTTTCACATATTAACCTCTATTGAATCAAAAAGTGACTATTGTGAAAGAAATTTAATAGATTAAAAGGGACAAGATTACAAGGATTGGACTGGAATAAATGCACCTCAGGAAGCCAAGATTAAGGAAATCATGGAGAGCTGTTTTCTTAAGGCTGAAATAATAACAATAATAACAACAACACTGATAATGATAAGAGAGGTAAAATTCTCTATCTTTTATCTTGTTGTTTACAATTCTTTCAGAAGTCCCAAAGCATGCTAAAATATGGAAATATTCAGTGAGATTTGTCTGTCAACACACACCAGAAATGTGGACAGATTGCATAAAGGAAGACCACATGGATCACTATGAGATACTCAATATATCACAGATGAGTTTCAAGTGGCACAATTATTATAGGTGAAAATGCAGTTCCAGTAGTAAGCTGAGCACACATGCCCTAGAAACTCATATTCTAGACTTACAAATAAAGCAAGAGAAAAGAGTGAATATACTAAAAGTGAGAGAAGCAGGACAATAATAATTTAAATCCAAGTCTGGGAGAATAAAGAAAAATACCTTCTAGGTAGGAGTATTCAACTAAAAGAGTTAAACATGGACTTATTTTTACATACTGCACTCTGAACTAAATGATTTAACATCTCTTGCTAAAGGGTATCATAAAGAGCAAAGCCACTACATTAATAATTAATTCATCCAAGAGAAACAAATCAAAGGATGTTAAAACTAATGGATAAAAGTTTGATGAGTAATGAAATATTTATATAGTTTCCCCCCAAAATACTTACTGATTATAAAAGAAAAATGTAGATGACTACAGTGGAGCCATCAGATACCTCCTTAGTCAAGTGATCAATGTTAATGTCACCAATAATGGGGAAAATTAAATTGTGTGTCATGTAATGGACACAATGAGAAGAATGCATCATTACTTTTTACTTCTATGATATTTTTCCCAAAAAAATCATTATCAGAATTGAATCATGAGGAAACACCAAACAAAGCCAAATAGAGACCCATTCTTCAAAATAATGGCTGGTAATCATCAAAATTTCAAGGTCATCAGTGTCAATGCTAGACTGTGGAGCTATTCTACATTGAAGGAAGCTGGAAGAATGAGTGACAGAATGGGATACGTTACCCTGGATTAAATCATTTTGTTATAAATGACATTTTTTGGAAAAATGGGTAAATCATAAATGGTGAGTATAAATTATG
>NW_021158157.1:0-1391 GCF_002837175.3 Physeter macrocephalus | reverse complement strand
TAATAGGGTTATAGGGCACCATCTCCATGCCGGACCCTGTGCTGCCCCAGGGATTCTAATGTGGACAAGCCTCTGGCTCCTGCCTTCACGGTGCTAATAGCATTTTTTCGTAGTCTGGTAGGTGGAAAGTATACATTTTCTTCTTATTGGTCTCTGAGTTTTGACTGCTTATGAAGTCTTATATAGAGAAGCATCACGGGAAAGGGGAACTTCTCCTCCCCTTTTGCTGTGGTAATTCACACCAGAGGTTCCCAGTAGCTCTGAGGTTGGAGGATGGTGTGAAATATATCACAGAGGATAATCAGAAATCTGCATTTGAAATGCAGAGGTGTCTGATCTCAGAATCCCACGGAAAGTAAGCCTCCCCTGTGCCCAGCTTCTTCTGCCTGGATCTCCTGGCTGCAGCATTGGAAGGAGTCCCTGAGTCACCATGTGGAGTGACCATCTGTGACTGACAGAGAGGGAACACAGCCTGGAGCTATTTGGGTGTCTGTCCGTGATGTGGGCTGGTACTGTTCCCTGAACTCTCAGTCCAGGGCTCTTTCCCATGTTCTTGAAGGAAGAAAGACCTTTTGCCTGAGAAGAATTGCCTAATCGTCCTGGAGGGGCGGGGTGGGTATCTGTGCTCTAGGGGGATTTAAATTGGCACAGGTGGGAGGAGGTGTGCAGGAGCAAAGATGTAGGGGTCTGCTTGGCCAGAGACTGTGTGCAGGTCAGTGATCAGGCTAGAGGGCAGGGTCCCCCCACGGGAATGGCTGGCAAGTTTAGAATTGTTATCCAGGGCGACAATTTTGAAAGGGATAAAAGATGTTTCTGAATGTTCTGTTTGTGATTATCTAATGTTGCAAGTTGGGATTTGATAAAAGGAAAGGGCAAGACCACCTGGTGGAGAAGCTCTTCCTACCTATGTTATTTTTCTCACCCTAAAAATAGAAGCAAGTGACATACTGCTATTTAGGATTCATAGTGTTACCGAGCTCAGGTTCGGCCACTTGCCACTCAAAAGCCAATAATTCGAGAGGCAAGTGTCAGTAGAAAGAAAAGTAGCTTTAATCAGAAAAGCCGGCAATCTGGGGAGAAGGTGGACTCGTGTCCTGAGACCAACTCCAAAGATTCTGCTCAGCTGTGACAGTTTTTCAAGGGAAAAATGGGGGTGGGGGGAATCTCAGTGACTCATCGAGGCAGGAGGTTGGGTTCTGCATCATCCTCCATTGCGTGCAGACTGGCTGACTCTCTTTTCACATGTTATCTTGCCCACATGATCTGCCTGTAGGGTTGCTTATGGAGCTGTTAGGGTAGAGAGCTAATCATTCTTTTTTATTTTAATGTTTATTTTTTTTAATCTTATTAGTTATCCATTTTATACACATCAGTGTATACATGTCAATCCC
>NW_021158156.1:0-1391 GCF_002837175.3 Physeter macrocephalus | reverse complement strand
AAAAAAAAAAAGAGAGACCTCTGAGGAGCTATGGGTAAAAGGTACATGCGGAATGCTTCTGAGATAAATTCATCCATAGATGTTCTTTCCCATTTTATTTATTTGCAAGAAAGGGAATAATTATTAGAAAGCAAAATTTCCAAAATGGAAGAATCCTCAAAGTAAAAGCCTACCAAGGAAAGATAATCGAGGAATGGGTATGGGATGGGGCAGAGATGGTGAGTGACACATAGACATGTTAAGAGAAAAAGCATCCAAAGATAGTGTGTAATTATTTCAGCAAAAATAAGTAAATATGCTCATACTGAGAATATGACTTGAAATTGATTCAGTAGTCAAATGGAAACAAAAACAAATAACACTTGGCTTTTTCTTTTGATAAGTGGTATTTTAGATACAAAAATATAAAAATATCTTTGTATAAGAGTTACACATCTATCATTCCAATCTTCACGGTGCATTATTCCAAAATAAACATTAGTCATTTAAAAAACAACAATAAAGGCTATAATACTGTATGGAAAGAAATATCCTTACACATGTTGACTAGACATTAATCTTTACTGCAAGGGTTAGATTTGGAAGTATTTGTAGACAGCTAAAATTTGTTTCCATAATATAACTCAGTAGCTAAGCAGTATAATGAAAAAAGGGATATTCAAATTAGAAGATATGGTACAAAGTAGAAGAATGTGTTTAATTATTTGAATATAAATATTATTACATCTCAGAGGAACAGTACGAAATTTCAGGACTCATGGAGAGGCCATCCTCAAGTGAGGGTGATGTGGTAATTACCATATAATGTGACGGCTCTGTTATGAGACTAGGATCTCATCTTAGAGGGCAATACAGGGAAGGCCCGAGCAGGGAGAGCTGTACTCCATGAGAGGACCATGGAAACTGCAGATGGAAGGACATATTTGAGCTGCGCTAAATTTATGCATTTGCATGGGGCTATGGCAAAACTTCCTTTATGTGGAAAAATAATGGAAGTATAAGAAATATAAAGTGTCAGAAAGTATTTCAGTATTATTAGAGTCATGACTGACATTCTCTTCACTAGAGGAGTTTAGAAAAAAAAATATTCTAGCCCTACTCTATACTTACTATACCACAATCTCCAGGGGTTAGAGTCACAAATCTGAGTCACAAACCTGGGAGTTCCTTATTTTGACCACCTATAAATCCTAACACAGTGAGAAGACTGATAAAATTTCACTAAACACATAATAGCTAGGTCCTTATCCCATTCACTTTTTTTTTTAACGACTTTATTGGAGTATAATCGCTTTACAATGGTGTGTTAGTTTCTGCCGTATAACAAAGTGAATCAGCTATGTGTATACATATATCCTCATATCCCCTCCCTCTTGCGTCTCCCTCCCACC
>NW_021158155.1:0-1392 GCF_002837175.3 Physeter macrocephalus | reverse complement strand
GACATTTGCATCCTTTCTCCTTTGGGGCTCTCGTGGACAGTGCTGTTATGAGCATCCACATAACAGCATGCTTGTTGTGTGGGCTTTCACTTCTCCTAGGCAGATCCTAAGCTTGAATTGCTGGGTGGCAGTGGTACTAATTTTATAACACACTGCCAGTGGCTCTACTGTTCTGTGTTCCCATCAGCAATGTGTGCGTTCTGATGGCCCCACCTCATCACCACACGTGGCGTTTTCCATTGCTTTCACTTGACCTTTACAGTCAGTGATGCTGACGGGACATTTGTTTAATACTCTTGGGTTTTCATGATGCTCTGTTTTTAATTTTGTGCCAACACCTTCAATTGGGCTCACTGTTTGCGGAGTTTGATGCTTGGTGTGTAGCAACCATGAAACAAGCACGCCGTTTGCTATGTCATCAGTGCCATGGTTAGTGGCCTGGCCAGTGTCCACAGCAGAGGAGCAGTGAGAGTCATTTAGAAGCATGTGGCACTGCCCCATGGACCCTAAAACATGTTACACTGTGTTTAGAACCATGCTCTCCACGTGTGTCCATTTGATAAAGGTAGACGCCCTGCCCTTTGTTATCTCTGCTTTTGTCATCACTCCTCCAATGTTCTCATTACACAGCAACATGGCTGTCCCTTAAACTATTAGGTTTCCTTTCTTTTGTTAGGTCCAACTGAGATCACAACATGATTACACTCTCCCAGCTGGGTCAGAGCAGTCCTAGAAATTTATATTTATTAAATGAACAGTCTGTGGCTTGAGCAGAGAAACTGCATGGTCCCTAACTCCATTTCATTGTAGCTATTTGTATCTGTCTGTTATGGACTGAATGTGTCCCTCAAAATTCATATGTCGAAGCCCTAAACCTCAATGTGTTTGGTATTTGGAAATGGGGTATTTGGGAGCTAACTGGATTAGATGAGGTCATGAGGGTGGGCAGCCCGTGATGGGATTAGTGCCCTTTGAAGTAGAGAGAGCAGAGGGCTCTTTCTCTCTCTGTCCTCCATGTGAAGACATGGTAAGAGGGTGGGCATCTGCAAGTCCCAAAGAGACCTCTCATGCGGGCACCCTGACCTTGGACTTCCAGACTCTAGAACTGTGAGCAAGTACACGTCTGTGGTTTAAGGCTCCCAGGCCATGGTATTTTGTTATGACAGCACAGGAAGACTAAGACACTCTCTAAGTTACACCTGGTACTTGAACCATGTTTGTCTGCTGCCTCTGTATTCTATCCCCAAAGACTAATCTCACACATGAGTCTGCTCTTTCTGCTGTCTTTTCAAAATAAGCAGCATTAAGGATTAGAAAGAAGATTAGTGGCTACTGTGGAAAACAGTATGGAGGTTCCTTACAAAACTAAAAACAGAACTACCATATGACCCA
>NW_021158154.1:0-1392 GCF_002837175.3 Physeter macrocephalus | reverse complement strand
AACAAAGCTGTTGCAATCAGAACAGTATGATATTGTCATAAAAACAGACATATAGGTCAATGAAACAGATTAAAGATCCCAGAAATAAATTACACACATATGATTAATTAATTTACAAAAAAGAAGCCAAAAATATACAGTAGGAAAGGACAGTCTCTCCAGTAAGAGGTGTTGGGAAAACTGGACAGCCACATACATGCAAAAGAATGAAACTGGACCACTATATTACACCATACACAAAAACAGACCAAAATGGATTAAAGACCTGTACATAAGACCTGAAACCATAAAACTTCTAATAGATAACATAAGCATTAAGCTCTTTGACATTGGTCTTGGCTATAATTTTTTGGATTTGACACCAAAAGCTAAGGAAACAAAAGTTAAAATAAATAAGTGGGACTTCATCAAACTAAAAATCTTCTGCACAGAAAAGAAAATCATCAACAAAACGAGAAGGCAACCTAACTAATGAGAGAAACTACTTGCAAATTATGCATCAGATATATCTGATAAGAGGTTAATATCCAAAATATATAAATAATTCATATAACTCAATGGTTAAAAAAAATCTGATTTCAAAATGGGAGATCTACATAGACATTTTTACAAAGACAACATAACAGATGACCAATGGGTACATGAAAAGTTGCTCAACATCACTAATCATCAGGGAAATGCAAATTAAAACCACAATGAGGGAATTCCCTGTTGTCCAGGGGTTAGGACTCTGTGCTTCCACTGCAGAGGGCCTGGGTTCGATCCCTGGTCAGGGAACTAAATCCCGCAAACTGTGTGGCGTGGCCAAAAGAAAAAAAAACAAGAAACAAACAAACAAAAAACCCACAATAAGATATCACCTCACACCTGTTAGAATAGCTATTGTCAAAAAGACAGGAAATAACAATTAAAGGCAAGGATGTGGAGAAAAGGGAAACTGTGTGCCCTATTGGTGGGAATGTAAGCTGGTCCAGCCACTATAGAAAACAGTATGGAGGGTCCTCAAAAAATTAAGAATAGTGCTGCTATATAAGCCAGCAATTTTATTTCTGGATATTTATCCAAAAGAAACTAAACACTAATGTGAGAAATAATGGAGAGAAATGAGCCAGAGATATACGTTCCTAAATTGGTTAACTGGATAATTGAGATGCTGATGAAATATAACTAATTCATTTTTTTGGACCCACCATATTTGAAATAAATTGAACATTCAAGAATTACAAAGTATTGGGCTTCCCTCGTGGTGCAGTGGTTAAGAATCTGCCTGCCAATTCAGGGGACCGGGTTTGAGCCCTGGTCCGGGAAATTCCCACATTCCACGGAGCAACGAAGCCCTTGTGCCACAACTACTGAGCCTGCTCTCTAGAGCCCAGGAGCCACAACTACAGA
>NW_021158153.1:0-1392 GCF_002837175.3 Physeter macrocephalus | reverse complement strand
TTTGGGAATGGAGGAGACCTGGATCTGACTTCCTGTCTTAAAAATGGTCACCCTGGCTGATGTGTTCCTTATCCAAGAGCTTTACATCTGCCTTTTTGTTGAAAGACAGACTGCAACTTCTCCCCCCCACCCCGCTGCTGTGACCTATAATCTGACTGCCAACCACGGCTTTCCTATGACAGGACATGTGGGGAAAGTACATGCTCCCTTTGGGGGTCCCAAAGGAAAGGCCAAATCCTCCTCTCTTCTTGACCCTACTCTGCCCTCCTTATGATGGGGGAGAGACCCTAACCTGGTCCTCCAACCCGTGGCTAAGCAAAGCTCATGGGCAGAACGCTCCCTGGAAACACGAAGGGCAAAGCTCTCCTGACAGCAGTGACTAACCAACCAGCAGACAGGACCGTCCCAGTACCAAGAAGAGTCCTTGGGTTTCCCCTAAGTGTAAAAATAAAACCAACCCTCCTTGTTCTGACCATAATGAACCATGACTTCCCCACCCCCCAACCTCCATTTTCCTTTCTTGCTTTTAAATACATCCCCAGAGCTGATTTATATTATAACTGGAAGTTTGTACCTTTTGATCACCTCCACCATTTCCTCCACTCCCCACCCGCTCCTCCTCTGACATCCACCATATCTTCTTTGGGAAAGTGTCTATTCAGTTCCTCTGTCCATTTTTTATCCAGACTTTTTGGCTTTGTTTTTCCTACTGAGTTGTATGAGGTCTTTATACATTTTGGATATTAACCCCTTACTGCATACATGATTTGCAAATATTTTCTCCCGTTCCATAAGTTGTCTTTTTCTTTTTTTTTGATGCTTTCCTTTGATGTACAGAAGCTCTTTAGTTTGATGTAGTCTCGCTTGCTTCTTTTTGTGACTGCCGTTGCTTCTGGTGTCAAATCCAAAAATATCATTGCCAAGACTGATGTTGAGGGGATTACCCTAGGTTTTCTCCTAGGAGTTTCATGGTTTCAGGTTTTACATTCAAGTGTTTAATCGTTTCGAGCAGATTTTTGTGTATGGTATAGGGTAGTGGTCCAGATTCATCCTTTTGAATGTGGCTGTCTGGTTTTTCTAACACCACTTACTGAAGAGACTATCTTTTCCGCACTGTGCATTCTTGGCTCCTTTGCTGTGAATTGCCTGACCGTAACTGACCCCAACACATTCTGAGAGAGTGATTTTCTCTCTCCCAGCACCAGCACCCACACCACATGGAAGCAAAAGGGCGACAGAGCCAGCGCGCTGGGCTCCAGCGTCCTCCTTAACCAGCCACGGCTCAGTCCATCCTCTTTTTGCTCACACATCCCGCCAGCTACCAAAACAGCAAGCTTTCCCAAAAGAATAGGGACGGTACCTTCACCCGTGGGAGGGAGCCGTGAAGGAGGA
>NW_021158152.1:0-1393 GCF_002837175.3 Physeter macrocephalus | reverse complement strand
GCATCTATACACATGTGAATTAATAAATGTGTACAAGTGAAAATAAAGCTGTCATGATAACAGAGTTACCTTCATGTAAATTCAAGAGAGGCTAAGGAAATTAAAATTAATGATAGAGATTAATAAGTTTGTTGAGTATAAGACTAATATACACAAAATAATTTTAACAAAGAGAAAGTACCGTTTTCATTCTGAATATATCATTTACAGAAGCAAAAATTATAACGTTCTATAAAATCAACTATGAATTGGATTCCATTGGCAACTCTTCTGACATACAAGAACACTCATATGCTTTCCTGTTCTTTAGTGACCAAAAAGCTAAAAACATGAAACCAGTGTGTGTGTGTGTGTGTGTGTGTGTGTGTGTGTGTGTGTGTACACATTAAGCAGAACCCCTTACAGCTCAGGTTCTAAATGGGATCTCGGTGTATGAAGCATATGCACCATCCTGAGACTTGGAGGCGTAACTGAATGACATGGGAACCACGTATGGCTCAGTGACATGGTCAACTGTGTATGATGGGAGGGATCTCTGGTTCTTATGGAGCAGTCAAAGCATAGTGCCTGGAATGCAAACATGTCAGTTAGCACATAGGCAGCAGTGGCGTTTCAGCTATAGCAGTCCCAAAGCATGAGTGGACTTCCCCTGGCTGCATAGCACCAAGCCAGCTTTTCAGGCCCTCACAGAGTTTTTGGCAGCTATGTAATATATTTTATTAACAACGTCTTAATTTTATAAAATAGCCATTAGAACGAATAGCTGGCGTAGGCAAGTGGGAACTTTGATTGATAGAGTACTTGACACCAAAATTGGTTGCAAGCCAAGGGCCCTGAAGGAAGTGGGAATCCGAGCAAAGTTATTTGGCTTAGGTGCATCTGAAGACATTAGGGCTCCAACTGACATTAGAGGATGAAATATTGGTGTTCCATGGCACACAATGGTGAAACGGTTGCAGGAGTTGTCGCCTGTGGTCACTTGAATGAAATGCCTTTGAAGTCAATCTGTCGGTGGACCAAAGAGATGCTTTTAGGGACTCAGAGGATGCTCCCTTCCCCACAGCACTGAGAAACACATTAGTGCGGAGGGCATCTTTATCTTCGAGGTGTTCTGAAGTGGCTGACTTGTATAGGCCACAGATGAGATGGGAGGTCCCCTCATTTCAGTGGGGATGTTGGGGTCCTGGAGTTGCAGGCCCAATAGGAGCACATAACCTCCTGCCTCAAGGTGAGTGTTGTTTACCTTAATAAGCAGCAAGGCTGGAAGGGTAGTCACATTGGTTTGACATACAGCAATCTTTGAAGGTGGCTAGTTGATCAACAGATTCCTTGGAATTTGAAATATCTGAACATACTCCAAAGTTGCATTTGATCAGTGTAAAAATAAATAAAA
>NW_021158151.1:0-1393 GCF_002837175.3 Physeter macrocephalus | reverse complement strand
GAAAAAAAGGCAAAAAAATATTGTGGAAGAAAAAAAACAACTTAATATATTTTGGATTAATATTTGGTATTTCTTTTAAAGTATTTTTTTGTGCTGTGAACATTTTCTGCCAAAGACCATGATGTGTGTCTGTATGTTTAAGTTATCGTAAATATTTAAAATGTAAACATGGCTGTTTTGTTATGCCACCCTGTACCAGGATTGCTGCTGCATTCCACTGGGTATAACAGTATTTTAATAAAAAAAAAAATGTAATTAAAAACAGTGTCTTTGCACAGGTGAGAGACTGCACTGAGAGGGAAAGGAGAGGGACTGGGAACTTCGGGGGGGCCACCCATGTCCTAGTCTCCAACCACTCTCAGCACTGAGCTGGACCCCTACTTGTCCACCCCGTGCTCCTGTACGCCTTGGTTCTTAAACACTGACCAGAGCATGTCCATAAACCACCAGCTCAGGGTGACTGCCATTTCTCATGCAAGAGGAGTGAAGGCTGGTTTCCATTTTCTGATTGTGGGAAACCTTTGGGCAAGGCAGGTCCCTCCTTATCTGCAAGACTAGGAGGCTACACAGTGTAATTTCTTCTAGGATCCACAAGTCCCGGGAATTTGTGAGGCTGCATTAAGGACAAGGTTGGAATGAGGATGTGGTTGGCTTTCCCCAGAGAACATTTCTCTCAGTCTGGGAGAGTCTGGCAGAGGGGCAGCCTCCCCAGGTAACTTTGTCCTAACTGGCTTTGTTTGCCCACACGCTGTGGTTACTCCACAGTAGGAAGGGGTGTCCAAAGGTGGCTTTATCCTTCCCTCCCCCTGCCCAGCATGGAGTCCTTGTCCGGGACCATCCAAGAGACAGGGAGCCGTGCTGCTTGGAGCCCTGCCTCCCTCCCTGGCTGTGGCCTCAGCACTCCTGCCCAAGCTCCAGGAAACCATATCCCTCCAATGCACAAAAGAGAAAACCATCTCAATCTCAGGGGTCCTTGTATCAGAAACAAAGCCCCTGCTGCCATGAGCCAGTCAGCACACTGAGGTTCCCCATCAGGAACAATCAGCCTCATCAGGCTGTCAGAGGCCAACCACCAGGCAGAGGGCAGCCAGACAGGCCCATGATGGGAACGGTCCCCTCCACGGCAGCGAGCGAAGTATTTTCAGGGCTGGTGTAGGGACTCAGCAGCCATGTTGATGAGTATCCGAGCAGGATCCTAGAGATCAGCTTCCTGAGCCGGCCGACCTGCCCGCAAAGATGGAGCCAAACAGGTGGAGGAATTGGGACCATCCAAGGACCTTCTAGCAACTTTGCGATAGCGATGGGCCCCAGATTCCCTGGCCAGCACGATGCACCCCGTGGCCACGCCTCCACCCCAGCCCCTCCAGGCCACCTCCCACCACGTGGGCAGCAT
>NW_021158150.1:0-1394 GCF_002837175.3 Physeter macrocephalus | reverse complement strand
TGTAGGATCAATGCCCATCTTCCCTCCATGACCAGGTCCTTCTAATCTGGGTGGTGTCTACTTCTTTCCCAGCCTCCTGCCTGGTCCTTTCCCATATGCTTTGCTGTCTCACCGCACCAAGCCTCACACATACAGTACCTGCCTCGGGTGCTGTGAATGTGATGTTCCCTGTTCCTCAGAAGCCCTTCTCTACCTTCTCTGCTTAGAGGGCTCCTATTTTCTCCTCATCCTTTAAGGGTCAGTTCGGGGTCACCCTGTGAGGCCTCCCCTGGTTTCTCTGTGGACTTGTTAGTGCCCTCCTCTGTTCTCCCCGGATCCTTGAGGCACATCTTTCCTCCAGCTCGTTTCATACCAGCTGTGATGGTGTGTTGACATGCTGAGCTGGACTATCAGCCTGTGAGCTCCTCATGTGTCTTTTCCTCTGTTTTCCCAGTAAGCAGCACAGCACCGGGTGTGAAGTAGGCACCCACTCGGTACTGTGTGGGAGGCACAGAAATACAGAGCATGTTTCCTCCCCACTCCCCTCCTATCAAAAAGGTGCAATAAGACATGTACATTATTTGTGAAAGATTAACTAGAGATGTGTGGTAACAGTCAGAGGCCAGTGAGGGGGACCGTTCCACAGATCTGGGAGAAGAAGAGAGGTATTATTTGGGGATGGGAAGTCAAGGAAGGATTTGATTCAGATCTTGGAGAGTTGTCCTTCAGTAGGTAGAGAGGAGGAAGAAGAAGGACATAAAGGAAAAGAGAAAGATGGTGAGCTAAAGTGCAAAGGCAAGAAAACACTGGACACGCTCAGGACTGGAAGGGATGGGGGTTGGTGGGGTCAGGCCGTGAACATGAAAGGCCATGTTCAGGCTCAAGAACATGGACTTTCTCCCGTAGGCAGCTGACAGTTTTATCCAAGGGAGTAACTGTTGAAAATGACATTTTAGGATTAATTAGCAGGATGAGCTAAGATTAGAAAAACAAGTTAGGAAGCTATTACCCAATCCAGGTTTGAGGGCATGAGGCCTCATCCATGGGAGTGACAAAAGGAATTAGAAAGAAAGGGTAGGGACCTACCTTGAGGAGGGAACTGAACAGCCAGTGTGACTCCTCAGGTAGAAATGAAGAGACATAGGTGACCCAGAGATTTTAAGTCAGGGAGAAAAAAATGGTGACTTTGACAAATGAAAAACTTAATGTAAATACTGTAGTTTGAGGGGAGATAGTGAACTTTGTTTGAGACTGGTTACATTTGAGAAAACTGCGGGATATCTGAAAAGAAACATCCAGCAGGCAAGGGAGATTAAAGCCACTATTGTGTGGTGGTCAAGTGCAGAGGTCTGGGTTTGTGGTGGTTATGCAGACTGGGTTTGCATCACGGTTGCACGTGTTACTAGATGGGTGGG
>NW_021158149.1:0-1395 GCF_002837175.3 Physeter macrocephalus | reverse complement strand
TCCACCCCAGGGTACATAAAGGGGCAGCATTTATTGGTAGGCTCCAGTCCGCAGTGGTCAAGTTGCCCCTCAGGTTGTTAATACCCTTACACTTCCAGGTTTATGCTTGTGTCAGGATGACTGAAAGGGTTCCCATAGATACCTCACCCAGTGCCATGAGGAAGCTCTGGGATAGAAAGAAAGAGATCTATGAGGAGAGATGCTTTCAGATGAGCAGTGCATGCAGCTGGGTACCATAAGTAACAGCTAGAGAAAACAGCAGTGCCAAGAGGGTAAGAGGTGGAACACAATTACATCTACCCCTTGAGTCACTCTTATCTGTTCATGTTCCACATTAAACACAATCCATCATAGGCTTTGAGTTAGCAGCTGTCTGTAATCTCTAAGAAAAAAATACTTAATATACAAGGGTGAGCGGACCAACTACAGTTCCAGCTAATGTCTTCCTAAGGCCTTCATTAACATTCATCATCTTTCTTCTACCACCCACTCAAGATTTCTCTCATACTCGGTCAGCACTTAAGGGTGTTCAGCTTGCTTGCTTACACAGCGGGGTGACTTCATCCATGAGAAGATGGAGCTCACAGTCGTTTCCTTCTTGTTGGGTTGTGATTGTTGTGATTGCTCCTTTATAGTTTTCACTGGGCAGGACCTTAAGTGTACTCCTTGGGGTCTGATGGCAATCAAGTTGCCACCAAGTGGCTGGTCGGAATCCTCAAGGGGCCAGAACAGGATCTCAGCAGTAGTTTCAGCTGCTGAAAGAAAGGCATTTAGCAATGCTGGTACCAACGTCAAGCTTAGTGAGAGGGAGACCATTCAGGTGGGCCCATGCATAGCTCTCTTCCCTGCTTCCACAGTTTATCAGTTTGGGTCCAATCAGGGAAGATAAATCACACCATAATTTGAACAGGGAAAGTTGAGTGAAAGAATTACTGGCTATAGCTTGATTGTGGGGATCATTTCACAATGTGTACGTATATCAAAACATCGAGTTATACACCTTAAATATATATAGTTTTTGTCAATTATACCTCAATAAAGCTGAAAAAAGAATTATTACCTATAAGTGAATATTTCAATAATGAGGGATTAGCTAGCAAGAAACAAAGGGAACTCTAAAGAATACAGAAATAGCAGATGTAAGGAGAGCCAGTGCCCCTAGGATGAGATACAGCATCCAAAGAAGAAGCCCCCCAATCCAGGCTGTGATCCAGACCTTGTTGGAGAGGACATAGCTGTGTCTCCCTGGGTGGCAGTAGAGTCATTGTGGTGTCATGCTGACAGAACTTAAGGAAAATCTGCCCTTTGGAACTAGCTGGAAATCTGCTCTCTGTGGTGCAGATTTCAATTTGCGGGTACCCCGCAAACAATGTGCTGCAGAGCCAGTAGAGGGAG
>NW_021158148.1:0-1395 GCF_002837175.3 Physeter macrocephalus | reverse complement strand
AACAGAGGGAGGCCCGCATACCACAAAAAAAAAAAAAAAAAAAAAAGAGATGTGTAATTCCTTTGCTTCCCATCAGTTTTTTAAAAAGTTATTGAGCTGTATGTTAGCCATGAACAGCTTCCTAGGAATATGAGACTATGTTATCTTGAGGAGAGGATCTATTTTATCCTCTGTTCCATAGAGCCCTTAATTGAGGTGCTAATATTTGAGATACTCTCCAGCTTATTAGGGGTTGGGGCAACCAGTTATTAGCTGTTAGCTGTGTCTCCACAGAAAAAGGAATTATGAAAGGAGTTAGTCTCATAATATATTTTCAAGGAAAGTGATATTTCTGTAAAATGCCTGCTGAATAGAGTGTGTCTTCTTTCAACAAAACTAGGCTAAGGTTAAGATATGAGAATTTCCGTAAGAACTTTAAAACATCTTGATCCTAAGGTATGCTTATGTTCAGAGAGTTTTTCTTAATCTTTTGGCGGGGGGTCATCTTCCCCTTTGAGACTAAAAGAAAATTTATGTTGCAACTTCCCATGAATATATACAAACATAAGATTTTACATATATTGAGGGTGTTCAAAACTCCCTAAAATCCACTCCCACCCAAGCTGGGGAGCACTTGTACTAACATGTAATAATGGTCCTTACATTAAGATGTAAGCTCTGGGTTTGGTCTGTCTTGTACTCTGCTGTTTCCCCAGTGCCTAGGACCGTGCCTGGCTCGCCATCAGCACTCAATGGGTATTTGTTGAATGAATGACTCAAGGACAAAATAAACATTTTATTTTTGGTTATGTGGCTAGTCTGGATTTTCTGGTTGCTTATACTTTCTTGATCATTTCTTTACCAGCTGTGTGACCTTCATGGCTACATTTACTTCTTTTGCAAGGAACAGAAACCCAATCTGTTTAAATGAAATAGAGGCTTTTTGGTTTGCATTTCCGGGAAGTCCAAGAGGAGGTTCTAGCTTCAGGTACAGCTAGAATCAGGGGTTCAGTTGATGAGACCAGGATTTTGTCTTTTTCTTCACTTTTTTTCCTCCTTCTAGGCTGTTTTCTCTGGCAGACTTTTTCCACCCATGGTGGGGAAAAATGATTCCTGGCAGTGTTAGGCATACACTTTCCCTCACAATGCTTGATCCTAGAAGGAGATTAAGACCGATCCCTTTCCCATTCATTGTTCATATCTGCTTCTGTAAAGGCACTTTGGCCCTGCTGGGGTTGTGTACGCTCTCTGGACCAAGTACTGTGTCTGGGGGGATGGGAGAAAGAAGTGCCAGCCTAGGTCTCTTACCCTCCCTTGGGTGGCAAAGGGGTCCTTTTGGTTCTTAAGCTATCCTAAGAGTTTTAAGTGGGAAATGGAAGTTCCTAAAAGGGTAAGTGGAAGAATAAAAAGTAACAT
>NW_021158147.1:0-1395 GCF_002837175.3 Physeter macrocephalus | reverse complement strand
TTTCAAACTATTATTCTACTAATCATAAGCTACAATACACACTTTAGTAGTGACAACATTAGATTATTAATACTCAGTGGTATACCAAGAGGGCAGAGTTTGGGAATAGTCATGGTATTTGCCTCCTGGTGCTGCCATTACAAAGTACCACAAACTGGGTGGCTTTATTTTTATTTTTATTTTCTGGGTGGCTTTAAACAAGAGAAATTTATTGTCTCGTGGTCTTGGAGGCTAGGCATCTGAAATCAAGGAGTTGGCAGGGTTAGTTCCTTCTGGAGGCACTGAGGGAGAACCTGTCCCATGCTTCTCTCCTAGCTTCAGGCAGTTGCTGGCAATTCTTGATGTTCCTTGGCTTCTAGATGCACCTGCCCCTGTCATCCCATGGTGCTCTCTCTCTTGTGTCTACCCCTGTGTCTCTTTTCCTCTTCTTCATTCGGAGAAATAAGACACCATTAAGAAAATGAGGACACCAGTCATTGGATTAAGGGCCCACCCTACTCTAGTATGTCCTCATCTTAACGAGTTATATCTGCAACAACCCTATTTCCAAATAGGGTCACACTCTGAGGTTCTTAGAAGGACCTGAACTTCCCAGGGGGAATACTCTTCAACCCCAGTTGAATTGCTGGTAATGGTGATAATAAGTAGCCTAAGATGTGTTCAGGTTTTTAAATTCTCTACAGATAATGCTTGTACCTGGTGCAGACCACTCTCACTGTCCATCCCCTCCCCTTGGTGTACCATTGTTAATATAATCTTACTTATTCTAATAAAATACAGTAGTCCCCTCTTATCTGTGGTTTCACTTTCTGTGGTTTCAGTTACCTACAGTCAACCATGGTCTGAAAATATTGAATGGAAAATTCCAGAAATAAATAATCCTTAAGTTTTAAATTGGGCACTGTTCTGAGTAGCATGATGAAATCTCATGTCTTTCCACTCCATCCTGCCCAGGATCTCCAGCCATCGACATCGTCTGCTTCTGACATCCAACCATGGACATCATCATGGCTGTATGAAGCAGATGACCATGGTTTCAGGCATCCTTTGGGGTCTTGGAACATATCCCCCGAGGATAAGGGGGGAACTACTGTATGTTGTCACATCCATTTTATTTTCCCTGGAACACTACAGAATTTGTTTCTGAAGGCAGGTACTATGTTTCATTCATTTTTAAGTTTACCATGGCACTTAGTAGTTATTCAAGAAATGTTTGTTAAACTAAACTGTTGACCTGGAAGTTTGATGACTATTTCCCTGCCCAAATTATAAGAATTAATTCCTTGAATCCCTACTTCACATCTATAATGAAGATATTAAAGGTAATTGGAGTCCTATAGCTGCTATATTTTTTAACATCTTTATTGGAGTATAATTGCTTTACAGTGGTGTGTT
>NW_021158146.1:0-1395 GCF_002837175.3 Physeter macrocephalus | reverse complement strand
CTGACATATGTTAGAAACTCAGCAAATACATAATATTTGAAGGAGTGAATGAATGAATCCCCCACTGTTCCCACTTTGGGAGTTGTGAAGAAACTTGGAGCTTTTAAAGGCTCTGGAAGAAAGCAAAAGACATACAAAAAAGCCCCAACTGCCGTAGAGGAGCCTCGGGGCAGGGTCCCCAGGCGGGGCGGCCTGGCCAGCAGGTCGTTCCGCCAGGCCGTTCCGCTTCCAGCCCCTTCTCTGCCTGAATGTTCCCTTGCAGCTAACAGTCCCCCCAGCTGGATGGTGACGGTGTCTTTAGAAAACGTTTTAATGGATGACTGCATTCAATAGATACTTTCTGGGCAGCAGCTATGGTGCCAGGTATCGTGCTGGAGGCCAGGGTTACAAAAGTCATCTGGACAGACTCACTGAGCCTGCAGTTTTTCAGGGTGTGAGTTTGGTTGGACAAGACTGCCCTTCTGCCATCCTCACACTAAGAGAAGAGCTCTGAGGGAGGGGAGCTTTGTTCAGCGCGAGGGGGGCTGTAATGTGGAGCCAGGTGTGCATGAGGAGGTGGTGGCTGCCCATGTGGTGTGTGGTCCTTGTGCAGGAGAAGGGCACAGGTGGGAGGAAGACAACATGCCCGGCCTCAGGGTTTGCTTCGACCCCCCACCCCCCAAGCCGGGGGCCCAGGGGAGAGGAGGAAGCTCGCAGTATGCCTGTTTTCTCCTGCGAAATTCTTACGCCCACCACTTTCCAGCTTAGACTTCTACAGACGAAATTCTGAAGCTAATAATGATTTTAAATATTTCTATGGGTGAATGTTCTAGAAAGTTCCTAGGCCAGAAAGTCTATTTAAAAACGACTTTCGAAACGATGAATTTGTATTTCTCCTCCCACTTAAGACTCAAGAGGAACAAAGAAGACTGTTCCTCCAACAATACGAAATAGACTGAAATTTAAGGGAACAGGATTTCTAAGTGATTTTGCTCACTTGTTCAAGCATAAATAAATAATCAATCCTTCAACTACTCTAAAGGAGGTATCTTGAACTTTTCTGTAAGGAATCTTTAACTGAAAAGGAACGTAGTACAAACATGCATGACCATGTAATCCAAACTGTAAGTGACTCGGAGATGAGCATGGAGACAGAATTTCTGTCTTCTAGTTAGGAAATTACTGAAATACTGTTCTCCGGTATTTAGACATTAGAACACGTAAAATTCTAAGGATGAGAAGTACACATGACATTAATAGCATCAGGAAAAACCATAGACAGGTAAAAATAGGACCTCATTTTCATCCTGTCCGCTGGGTCCTCTAGATCACATGCCAGCTTTCAGAAATAACACCCAGCTCAGTCCTTCTCAGTGTGTGTGTGTGTGTGTGTGTGTGTGTGTGTGTGTGTGTGTG
>NW_021158145.1:0-1396 GCF_002837175.3 Physeter macrocephalus | reverse complement strand
GGACTTTACCCCCTGTAGGGACTGGTGTATTCTCTACTCTGCGAACCCATCCACCATACTGTCTGGAATTCACGGACATTCGTTATTAGCATAATTCCTTGTATCCTTCAGTACTTCTCTGAAACTCTCTGAAAGCACAACTGTCTGCTGACAACACTGTTCCCTCCACAGCCTGCTCAAGTGGTGGCTACTCTACACTTCCACTTGGATACCCAACAGAAATCTCAAACTAGCACATCCAAGGATGAATTCCTGACCTTACTCTTAAATTTATCCTCCTACAGTCTTTTCCTTCTAAAGCTCAGTCCAAAATCTGGAGATGCCTTTTCTTCTCAATTTCTCTCTTATACTCCATTCAATCTGTTGACAAATCATTTTGGCATGGTCTTCAAACATATTCAGAATCTGAGTATTTCTTGCCATCTTCTCTACACTCTGGTACCAGCCACAGGCTCTTTCTCAGCTTTCTGCACTATCTCTCTAATGGGTCTCCTTTCTTTCACTCCTGCCCCCTTTAGTATACACTCAACACAGGAGCCAGAGTGATCCTGCCATCAATTACATCACGTCACGTCTCAACCCCCAAACCTGAAAGAGCTCCTCATTTCACTGAGAATAATTGATTTCCTTAAAAATCTCACATAACCCTGCCATTTACTCCCTGACGTATCTTCCACTTCTCTTCTCTTTCCTGATTCAACTCTGGACACATGGACACACCCGCCCTTAAACTCTTTAAATGGCTATTACTCTGCTTGTAGTTCTCTGCTTTGGATATTCATATAACCAACTCCTAACCTGTCTTTGGTCAATTGTTACTCACTCAATGAGACCTACCCTGATGACACTACTTAAAAATAGCACGTCAAGGATACTCGTAATCTCTCTTATGTTGAGCGATAATCACTTGTGGTGATAACCCAAAATGATGTTCAGGTCCTAATCCCTGGAATCTCTGAATGTTATCTTATGTGACCAAAGGACCTTTTCAGATGTAATTAAACTAAAGAGATTGAGATGGGAATATTATCCTGTATTATTTATGTGAACCAGGCTCTAAATGCCATCTCGTGTGCACTTAAAAGAGGGAGACAGAGGGATATTTGAATACAGAAGAGGAGAAGGAGGTGTGATGATGAAAGAAAGAGATAAGGGGTCACGAGTGGACTGCAGGTGACCTCCAGAAGCCAGAACAGACCAGGAAACAGATTTTCCCCTAGAGTTCTGCTGACACTCTGACTTTAACCTAGTGAAAGTGATTTCAGATATCTGTCCTCCAAGACTGTAAGAGAATAAATCTGTGTTGTTTTAAGCCACTAAATTTGTGTTAAATTGTTACAGTAGCCATAGGAATCTAATACGCAACCTAAGATATAATTTTTTTGTTGTTGTTGTT
>NW_021158144.1:0-1396 GCF_002837175.3 Physeter macrocephalus | reverse complement strand
GGATTTTGGAGCTTCTTGATAAGTCTCTTAATGACTTAAACTGTTACCCAAATGAAGGAAAATGGTCAGTACTGCAAATCAATCCCGAGTCATCTTCTCAGGCTCCCCAATTCTTCAATATAATTTCTTCTTCCTACACAGCTCTGTCCCTAGTTTTCTGCTTGGCAAAGACGACCAGTCCTTCAAGGCTCAAATCAATTGTGACTTTTCCTCTGAAGCCCTCTCTGAAATTTCCTTAACCAGAATTAATCACATCATAATATGCCTCCTTATAATATCCCATACATGCCTTTATTAAACCCCTTAACAGGCCACAATTATTGGTTTTTGTGTTCCCTCTGAGTTCATGGAAGTTAACAGCAGTGTCATTTATTTCCATATCACCATCTTCCAGAACTATTTCAGCATACAGGAGATTCTCAATAACATTGAATCAAGTTAGGAGAATGCATCCTGGACCAGGGGAGCATAACTAAGGCAATTCAAGTTTCTTTCCCGAGGGTTCTCCTTACGATAGCTGAGTAGCATTGCGTTCTCATCAGAGGAATGAGCAGAGCCCTGAAGGTGACACGCTCTTTAACAGGCATTCAAGGGCTAAATTAAGGCTGTCTCACCCCTGATGTGCCCACAGAAGTAAGAACCATAGAAAACCTCAGTATATGATGGACGTTATTATGAAGACAGGGAAGAGCTATTCAACGCTGACTCTCTGGGCTGAGTGGGAGAGAAGCCCTTAGCCTTTGAAAGTAAGAAATAGCCTGCGAGACCCAAGAGGATAGGGTCTCTGGTTGAAGAGAGGAGCTTTGGCCCCAAATCCCGGTGCACTATATTTGAGTGAGCGGTATAGAGCACCAAACGCCAAAATAGTAGAAATAAACAAACACTCACACACCTGTATCAAATCCTCCTTTTGTCATTTATTTTATAAGTGGTTTGGGATAGATTACCTCTCAAAGACTCATTTTTCTCACTTAGAAATGTTATTGGCGTTCTTACACGATTTTTGTGAGGATTAAAGTAATTAAGTTTGCATGAATGTTCCTGGTGCACACACATAGTAATAATGCAGTAAATGTCGGTTGGATCTGAGTAAGTTGGCAAAGAGGAGAATTTTTTAAAATATTATCGTCTGGAGACCTTGTTGAATGGAAGAAACAGAAACCTAAATGTGAGTTAAATGCCTACAGAGACCTTGAAGCAAGCTCCTCCCATGTATATACCGAGAGTGGTCATGTCTTCCAAAGTTAGGTTACACTGCCGTAGAAAGCAAGCCCGAACTGGGAGCAATCTTGAAGATGATCTGGCCTCCAATTAACTGATGCTAACCAATCTTTTATTTTAAATATAATATAATTAAAGAAACATTTTTTAACATCTTTATTGGAGTATAATTGCT
>NW_021158143.1:0-1396 GCF_002837175.3 Physeter macrocephalus | reverse complement strand
TGATCATTCCCCTTCACAAGAAGGGTGATCGAAAAGAGTGTGGGAATTACCGCGGTATTTCATTGTTATGCACTGCATACAAGGTACTCTCCTATATTCTTCTACAGCGTCTGTTACCGTTGGCAGAAGAAGTCCTCGGTGAATACCAATGCGGCTTTAGACCGAATCGAGGGACGATCGACCAGTTGTTCACATTACGGCAAATTTTGGAAAAGAAACGCGAATATAATGGCGAGGTCCATAATTTGTTCGTCGACTTCCGGAAAGCTTATGATAGCGTGCACCGGGAAGGCCTTTTTAACATCATGGCCGAATTCGGTTTTCCAAGGAAGCTAATACGAATGACGGAGGTTTGTCTTACTGAGGTTAGGTCTCGGGTCGTAATAAATGGTGAAATGAGCGATGCGTTTGCCGTGAACACCGGACTTAGGCAAGGGGACGGGCTGTCACCCCTTCTCTTTAACCTAATCCTTGAGAAAGTCGTTCGATGCCTAGAGAACGTCCCTGGTGGCGTGATCCTGGGCAGACCTATTAAGGACTTAGGCTACGCCGACGATCTTGATCTGTTAGGGGAAACCCGAGAAGAAGTTCGAAGGCTATGCGGGGAATTATTAATTACGGCTCGTAGAGATGCGGAGAATTGCTGGTTACGGCTCGTAGAGTGGGACTAGAGATTAACGAAGGTAAAACCGAATATCTGGTAATGTCGAGAAATCGGCAGGATGAGGCGCCTCTGGATGTAGGGGATATGAGGTTCGGAAACGTAACCGAATTCGTGTACCTCGGATCCTTGGTGACCAGCGACAATAACACCAATTACGAGGTCGCTGCACGAATCCAGAAGGGTAATCGATGCCTGTTTGCTTTAGGCCATCTCCTTCGTAGTAGAGTCCTTTCTAGACGAGCCAAACTCCGCATCTATAATGCCGTTATACGTCCTGTGGTCCTTTACGGCTGCGAAACGTGGAATCTTACCGTTCGTGCATATAAGAGGTTTGAGGTTTTCGAAAACAAGGTCTTACGTATGATTCTGGGGCCTAGAACGGATCCGCTTACGGGGCGACTGCGAATACGATCAAACGTTGAGATCCGTCAGCTCACGGGTCAGCCGCTGATCACAGGCGTGATCAGGTCGCGAAGACTGCAGTGGGCCGGACATGTCGCTCGCGCGCCTGAGACGCGGTACATAAGGCAGGTCCTGGATAATAGACCTACGAGCCCTCGACCTCAAGGGAAACCACGGCTCCGTTGGGAAGATAATGTGTCGGCTGATGCGGGTCGACTGGGAGTTCCGGATTGGAGGACGGCTTGCCAGGATAGAGCCGCCTGGCGTCTTATCTGTGATGCGGCAATAGGGCTTCAGGCCCTGTAAACGCCTTTTGTGTGTGTGTGTGTG
>NW_021158142.1:0-1396 GCF_002837175.3 Physeter macrocephalus | reverse complement strand
GAAGCCATGTGGTCCTGGGCTTTTGTTTGTTGGAAGATTTTTAATCACATAGACTGTGAACATCTTTGAGGGCTAATGTATTTGTAGCATTTAGGTACTCATGAAATGTTCATTGAATGAATAATTCAATGCATGTTTTGATCAACGTGGCAAATGATAAACTCATTGGTGCTGGAGTTAGAAGACCTGATTTTAAGTTTCAGCTTGCTATACTAGTATGATACTGGAAAATTCACTTAGCCCTTTTCAGTCTCAGTTTCCTCATTGTCGGGTAGAATCATCTCTCTCTTATAAGGTTTTCATGAAGATGGATGTGAAAGTGATTTCTAATCTAAAGTGCTGTGCTATTTAGATGTTAGTCATCACTACAAATAAGATTCCAGTATTCTACATTATAGAGCAACATTTAAAGGGAAGTGACTCTATCAGAAGTAAAGCAATGTAGCCTTTCCAGAATGGCTAAATCAAGTGTGCTGGTCATGGAAGAATGCCAGGTACCCTGGGGGAAATACATCAACTATTAGAGTCAGAGGTCAAGACAGATGGCTGTATAGGTGAGCAGACTAAAGGGCACTGGAAGTGTTGTGACTTGTGGGTAGCGCAGATCTTAAAGAGTTGTAAATGCAGGTACAGTGTTCTAAGTCTGACTAGCAACAAGGCAAGCTTGCTCCAAGGTCAGTGAATGGTTCCAGCTGTCATCACACAGACATCTGAATTTTGGTTTTGGTATTCTGACAATATTTGGAACTCCACTGAATGGGAGCTAAGGAACTGGATGGGTTTATAAATAAAAGGGTATCATGGATGTTGATAAAAACATGTGAAGACAAAATTAACTGAACTGAGGTGGGGTTCATAGGCTGGATGACAGGGATCATAATTATAATACTATTACTACCACCACTACCACCAGTATGTTGACAGTTTACCAAGCATTCTACCTTATTTCTATTAACAATCATTAAAAGCTTGTAAAGCACTTATTCTCATTTTATTTTACAGATACAAGCATACATTCATGTAAGCATATACATGCTTATAAGTGACTTATAAGCATCAAGTGCCATATTGTAAGCAAATTGACTCAGCTCTTATAAATCCAGGTCCCCTGCTAATTCATGTGAGATGCCTGCTTCTTGATGTCAGGATGCCAGGATGTCAGGGTGCAGTACAGCTTGGACTGGGGGAACAGCATTTGCTACAGGATGTCTTGAATTATTTTTTACATATATATGTTTTCTCCCTTATGAAGTGGAAGCTTCTTTTTTTAAATTAATTTTATTGGAGGATAGTTGATTTACAATGTTTTATTAGTTTCAAGTGTACAGCACAGCGATTCAGTTATGCATATACATACATTCATTCTTTTTCAGATTCTTTTCCCATATAGGTTATT
>NW_021158141.1:0-1396 GCF_002837175.3 Physeter macrocephalus | reverse complement strand
CTAGAATGTACAGTATATGAAGGAAGAATTTTTCTCTATTTTGTTTACTGCTATATCTCCAGTAGTTAGAACCATGATTAACACATTGTAGGCACTCAAGGAAAGTTATTCAATTATTGATCAAAAGAATTAACAAATCCTTAGGGATATAAGGCCATTTTGAGGGTAGCCACAGACAGAGACACCACTGGTAAGCCTAGTGGGATTTTCAGTGTATAGATGAATTTGGTATGATGTACATAGTCGAATTAAAAAATATTTCTCTGACCATATATTCCCAGAGAAATCTTTTGAGAGGGGGTATATACTCTCGCTTTTTTTTTTTTTATCAGTGAGCCTCACAGACAAGCTGAAAAGTTGTAGCTTTACAATTCTAACTACAAACTAATGTTGCCTACTCAGTTTTTATGTTTCCTCATTAAGAATCCCTCTCAGTCTCTAAATGTAATTAAGTCATTCTTCACTCATTCAGCAACCACTTATCGAGTACCTACTACTTACCAGGCCGTGTGCTAGTAGTTGGGGATGTACGGTTTCTGCTCTCAGAAAACTTATAATTGCATTTTTCTCACAATGTCCAATAGACCCTCTTACCTACAGCTTTTGTAACGTCATGTAAAGTTAGGTGGTTATTTGTGGAAATCCTGATACATATGTCACTGACCTTAACTGCTTTGGGTCTATCGCAAAATAAACACTCAAAAATAGACAGTGGGGTCTAACGTAAATGACACAGCCTTTCAATACAGAGACCTGAATTCTAATTTCTATAACGGGTTAAGGTTTGTAGCAGGTCAAAGGGTCTCTATTTACCTTGGTTTCTTCATCTGTAAGAAAAAGTTAGTAATCCCTATTAAATGCAAAAGATTCTTGTGAGGATAAAGTAAAAGTTAATAAAATGCTTTTGAAAACTTAATGTTCCACTTAAACATGTAATAAAATCATTAAATCAATTGGGAGCCTAATCTGTGTGATGTGACTAAAACCACGTTTTAGAAGGAGACAGGCATTGAGTCAAATGCTAGCCTTGGGACTAGGCAGCAAATGGAAACAATGACATTTAATTTACAAAGTCAGTGTGGGAATTAGAATTGATGGATGTAAAAAGCGTAGCACCTAATGCAGGATCGGGCACTGAGTAGATGCCATTGTCAACTCTTTTTACTTACTGTAATATTTTGGCACATGACCATTAGAATTGCTCATTTTCTAATATACCTCAGTTTTTAAATCTGTAGAATGGGCAAAACATATTGTAACGGACTTTTTCCCAAAGGCCTCCGCAGAAGTCCTGCGTTAATAATAGATGGTGATCCCCAAGCAAAAGTCACTATTACCACATCGTGGAGGTAGCACTTTGACATTCTTTTTTTTTTTTTTTTTTTTTTTTTTTTTT
>NW_021158140.1:0-1397 GCF_002837175.3 Physeter macrocephalus | reverse complement strand
AAAAAAAAAAAAAAAAAAAGAAAGAAAGAAACAAAAGACTTAAAAGGAACCAAGGAATCCTGACAAGCAAGGCACATATCATGGAGTTCTAGGAGTTGGTGGGGCACATATGCGCCCTGAGACCCAATCCAGGAATGTTAGATGCCAAGCTTGAAGCAACAAGATTGATTCTAGCCATCAGTGCTGTGGACGAGGCTTCTTTTTATTGTCAGACTAAGGGAGGTTCGAAGTACGTAATTCTACAAAAGGGCAACGCTGGGGCAGTTAACAAAATACAATGCAACATGGGATCCATATTAAGCTGGGCAGAGGTGGTCACGTGGCCAGCTACCCAGAAGAGCTGGCCTGGCCTATTTACCCCAGGGACCAGCGCTGCTCTGAATCTCAAGACAAAGTCAAGGCAGGCACACCACGCGCGGGCTCTGCATCCTGAAAGATGCACTGTTTTGTACTCCAAGAACTAAGGGGAAATCCAAACTCTGTGTTTCGAGAGAAGGAAAACAATTCAAGTGAATCTTCTGTAACTTTGAAAGAGGTATCATTGAATATAATTTTAGTAGTAGAAAACTCGGGGGCATACCACTTGGGTGAGTAACCAAGTGATCTGGTGAGCAGTGAAAACATCTTTGGTCCAGTTCAGTGCCATGGTCAACACTGCTACCCACATAAAGCACATTTTGATAAGTTCTACATACGTACAATTCTCAGATGAGATAAAAGTCTCATGACGTCTGCCATGTCCGCCAGGATGAGCAAGCGCGTTACAGCCGATAGCAGAGCCCGGGCAGCTCGCACCATGGTACCACGCTTCACCGAGGAACACGGGTCATCAGCGAACTCTGAAGAGGCGATACGCATCGTCTCGCCTGGAAGACAGACACGGAGACACACGTGGGTAGACGGGAGGCTCAGAGGCTGGCAGTCGTACAGATCTGTGGACGGGCCATCACAGCTCTCGTTGCAAAACCACTATTACCAGGTGGTGCCAGCTCCCTCAGTGCAGCAGAAACTTTCAAGTCAGACGCATAAGTGCACCCAGACAGGTGCTGTAGACAAAACCCAAGTGTAAAAGTATGTGTTTAGCATCAATAAGGAATATAGTTCCTTCAATTGGTCTAAGAATTGAGATGAATTTGCCTGACCTTAATCATTCTCACTTTGCACATCCCTTGGAACCAGTGGTATTCACTAGGCTAGTTGGTTTCTAAGAGTTGAAGAATAAAGTTAACTGCTCCAGAGAGAGATGAAACTTAAGACCTTGGCCTCATGAACTCTGTACTCTTAATTGAGCGAATCAGACAGTAACAGACTATAGAGTTACCCCAAGTCTGTTCTTTTCATTCTCTGCTGGAAAGCTATTCTCTAATATAGAGAACATTTATGAGACAATTGAAGTG